>NC_134357.1:531800819-531990819 GCF_048569485.1 Anomaloglossus baeobatrachus
GGGCGACAGGTGAGGGAGCGCACATGACGGGGGCGACAGGTGAGGGAGCGCACATGACGGGGGCGACAGGTGAGGGAGCGCACATGACGGGGGCGACAGGTGAGGGAGCGCACATGACGGGGGCGACAGGTGAGGGAGCGCACATGACGGGGGCGACAGGTGAGGGAGCGCACATGACGGGGGCGACAGGTGAGGGAGCGCACATGACGGGGGCGACAGGTGAGGGAGCGCACATGACGGGGGCGACAGGTGAGGGAGCGCACATGACGGGGGCGACAGGTGAGGGAGCGCACATGACGGGGGCGACAGGTGAGGGAGCGCACATGACGGGGGCGACAGGTGAGGGAGCGCACATGACGGGGGCGACAGGTGAGGGAGCGCACATGACGGGGGCGACAGGTGAGGGAGCGCACATGACGGGGGCGACAGGTGAGGGAGCGCACATGACGGGGGCGACAGGTGAGGGAGCGCACATGACGGGGGCGACAGGTGAGGGAGCGCACATGACGGGGGCGACAGGTGAGGGAGCGCACATGACGGGGGCGACAGGTGAGGGAGCGCACATGACGGGGGCGACAGGTGAGGGAGCGCACATGACGGGGGCGACAGGTGAGGGAGCGCACATGACGGGGGCGACAGGTGAGGGAGCGCACATGACGGGGGCGACAGGTGAGGGAGCGCACATGACGGGGGCGACAGGTGAGGGAGCGCACATGACGGAGGTGACAGGTGATGGAGCGCACATGACGGAGGTGACAGGTGAGGGAGCGCACATGACGGGGGTGACAGGTGAGGGAGCGCACATGACGGGGGTGACAGGTGAGGGAGCGCACATGACGGGAGGGACAGGTGAGGGAGCGCACATGACGGGGATGACAGGTGAGGGAGCGCACATGACGGGGATGACAGGTGAGGGAGCGCACATGACGGGGGTGACAGGTGAGGGAGCGCACATGACGGGAGGGACAGGTGAGGGAGCGCACATGACGGGGATGACAGGTGAGGGAGCGCACATGACGGGGGCGACAGGTGAGGGAGCGCACATGACGGGGGCGACAGGTGAGGGAGCGCACATGACGGAGGTGACAGGTGATGGAGCGCACATGACGGAGGTGACAGGTGAGGGAGCGCACATGACGAGGGTGACAGGTGAGCAGAACACAAATCACGGGGGTGACAGGTGAGCAGAGCACAAATCACGGGGGTGAGAGGTGAGGGAGCACAGATCACAGGGGTGACAGGTGAGGGAGTGCACATGACGGGGGTGACAGGTGAGGGAGCGCACATGACGGGGGTGACAGTTGAGGGAGCGCACATGACGGGGGTGACAGGCAAGGGAGCGCACATGACGGGGGTGACAGGCAAGGGAGCGCACATGACGGGGGTGACAGGCAAGGGAGCGCACATGACGGGGGTGACAGGCAAGGGAGCGCACATGACGGGGGTGACAGGCGAGGGAGCGCACATGACGGGGGTGACAGGCGAGGGAGCGCACATGACGGGGGTGACAGGCGAGGGAGCGCACATGACGGGGGTGACAGGCGAGGGAGCGCACATGACGGGGGTGACAGGCGAGGGAGCGCACATGACGGGGGTGACAGGCGAGGGAGCGCACATGACGGGGGTGACAGGCGAGGGAGCGCACATGACGGGGGTGACAGGCGAGGGAGCGCACATGACGGGGGTGACAGGCGAGGGAGCGCACATGACGGGGGTGACAGGCGAGGGAGCGAACATGACGGGGGTGACAGGCGAGGGAGCGCACATGACGGGGGTGACAGGCGAGGGAGCGCACATGACGGGGGTGACAGGCGAGGGAGCGCACATGACGGGGGTGACAGGCGAGGGAGCACACATCACGGGGGTGACAGGCGAGGGAGCACACATCACGGGGGTGACAGGCGAGGGAGCACACATCACGGGGGTGACAGGTGAGGGAGCACACATCACGGGGGTGACAGGTGAGGGAGCACAGGTGGAGGTGAGGGGGCGGGCAGCACATAACAGAGGTGAGGGGGCGGGCAGCCTATAACGGGGGTGAGAGGTGGGGGTGCGGGCAGCAGATCGGGGAGAGCGGTGGCAGATATAGAGGGCGGCGGCGGCGGATCGGGAGTGCTACAGCTGCACTGGTCAGGGCTGGATTTCAATGTTTCAGCCACTTTCAATGGCTGGAACATTACAGAAGCGTTCGTCAGCCAATCACAGCCTCCGTAGGTCCGGGGAGAAGACATTACCCCTCCTGAGGTCAGGTACAGGTCCCCTCCTCCCCGAATCTGCGGTTTGTGCGAACCGATCGCAGTTACCGGGGGCTCCGGTGCCCGCGATTTTGCCATGAAGGAAAGATCCGTCATTGCTCTTTAAGTACCAGGGCACCATGACGGATCTTTCCGTCCATGGTCGTGAAGGGGTTAACAGGAATTTGCAGCATCAGAGGTGCTTTCAGAAGGAGACTGACAGGGTGGAAAAAGACCCAGAGCGTGCTCGCAGAGTAAGTTTCTTACATGCATTGCAGAAACATATCACAGACATCACAGTACACCCAACAGATTAGCCTACATTCAAAAATTACAAGTGTGGAAAAACTGCAAAAAAAAGTGTGATCGCACAATAGTTTTTGGGATGTTTTATTCACAGTGTTCACTATATGGTAAAACTGATGTGTGGGTGTGATGCCTGAGGTCGGTGCGAGTTTGTAGACACCAAACATGTATAAGTTGACTTGTATCTAAGGGGTTAAAAAAATTCACAAGCTTGTCCAATAAAAGTGGCATACGTTTTGCGCCATTTTCCAAAACCCGTAGCGTTCTCACTTTTTGGGCTCCATGTCTCAGTGATGGCTTATTTTTTGCGTCTCGAGCTGACGTTTCTAATGGTACCATTTTTGCGCAGATGCTACGTTTTGATCGCCTGTTATTGCATTTTGCGTAAAACTTGCGGCGACCAAAAAATGTAATTTTGGCGTTTGGTAAACAGCGTAGCGGCAAAAAAATTCCAATCAGATTGATTTTATATTTTGATAGATCGGGCATTGCTGAACGCGGCGATACCAAATATGTATATATATATATATATATATATATATTTTTAACCCTTTCATTTTCAATGAGATGAAAGGGGGTTGATTTGAACTTTTAGTTTTGTATTATTATTTTTTAAAACTTTTTTTTCACTTTTTTTATTTTACTAGTCCCCCTAGGGGGCTATAGCGATCAGCAATGCGATCGATCGCTCTGCCCTATCTGCTGATCACAGCTACACAGCTGTAAACAGCAGATATGATCACTTCCTGATTCACTCGGCTCCGGGCCGAGTGAAACCAAAAGTGACTCATGATAGCTACAGGAGTCATCACATGACCCTGTGCTACCATGGCAACCACCTGATCACGTGACTTCCGGTGGGGGCGGCGGTAAGTGAAAATCATGGCAGCGCGCATATACATCTCGCTACCAGACTTTGGCAGCGAGATATAAGGGGTTAAATGTTGCGAGTGGAAGCGGTTCCACTTGTAACATGTAGGCACACGTCAGCTCTTGAAAACAGCTGATGTGTGCGGATCGCCGCGACCTGCCCACGGCAGGGATTAACCTCACACGATCCTTGACGGATAGATCTGTCATAGGTCGTGAAGGGGGTTAATAGTCTTCTGATTCTAGGGCTGAATGTAGAGGTCCTCAAAGCGCCTCCCAGGGTCGTCAGCGTCGGGGCGGTCAGCAGAGAGTAAGCTTTTTTTTTTTTTTATTATTATTTTTCAACTTCATGTGGATGATTTGAGTGTAATGTTTGTTTTTTGTCTTTTTAACAGGCTTCACAGGGTGCTCTTGACTTTGACGGTGAGGAGGCAGGAGGTCTAGACATCGATCTCCTTATCAACGTAGTTCTACAGCGGCTCCCGCTCTCAGACATGGGAGACCGCCGCCACGCTGATGTTGTTGTGACCAGTCAGCTCTGGGAGGAATTGTGCCATGAAGTGGTTAGTGGTGAAAATTGGGAGGACCTTGATGCTCGAGTCCAGAATTAAGCGCGTAAGTATTCATAGTTCAGTAAGTTATGTTACAGGATGTAATGTGTTGTATACTAACCAACTTGTGCTTTCACTTTACAAGGGACAGAGTTATCAAGCGGTGGCGGTCACTCAGGGATCGCTTCAAGAGGGAGTTAAACAAAGAGATGAGGCCCCGAGTGGATCGGGAGGACGCAGATCGAAGTACAAGTATGCAAGAGCCCTATCATTCCTACGGTCGACTATGGTCAGCAGAAAGTAAATGTTGTGGGGAATATTTTACCAAGTAAAAATGTTTACATGTGTAACCATTTTTTTTTTTTTGTTTCAGCCAAGGCCAAGCAATATATTACAATTTTTTTTTTCTTTCTACCACAGGACCGTCAGCAGCACTTGGGAGCCTGCGGAGTTGAACCCTTCTGGAGCGATCCCACAGGAGTCTGCCACTCTGGACCACTGACAGACCCGACCCATCTGCACCTTCCCTCACATCTGGTCCCTTGGTCCCATTCACCAGCGCTGGAGCATCTTGGCAGACTTCGTTACATGAAGCTGCTGTTGACTAGGTAGCTTTTCCTTTACCCCACCCCTCCAACACTGCTGCCACCAATAGAGCACCTTTGGGTTCTGGGCGGCAGTGCCAGAGGGGGTCAGGAAAAGAGCTATGCGGCGAGTTCTTGCATCTACTGTAAATGCATCCTTTCAGAACTTATAGAAACTTTTGTCTGAGCAAATGAGTGCTGGATTCAGCCTTATGCACAACAGTATGCTTGAATTGAGCACACATCTGGATAGGATGCATCTCGATGCAAGTATATCGCCCAATCATTTATTTTTCCAGACAGTAGTCAAGCGCATAGACAAGCCATCTCCTGACCAGCAGATGCCTGTAATGAAAGCCTGCCAGTTTGCTCTAGCGTAGGTTAGCTCCCAAGCCCCTCCACCCGCGCCGGTAGATCCTCCTGCATCTGCCCCCCCCCCCCCCCTCCAGCCAATGTCCCTCCTCCCCCTCCTGTACAATACCAGCTTCCTGCCCCATACCAGTTCACCACAGCATCTCTGCCTCCACTCCCTGCCCACTAGCACCAGTATCCTTCCACACCCATCATGCCCCAAATACAACCCTCTTCTCTCTCCCAATCCCTCCACTCCTCAAACCTGACCAAATCCCATCTCCCGTTTTTTTTTGTCCACCCATCCTGTTTGTTTCTCCACCACTTCACCTTCTATTTGAAGTTCTGATCCTTCACCAACACAATCCGTAAAATCTGTAATTTGGTAAAAAGTTTTATTGTCTCATTTATTTAATGATAAAGTACAATACTTCGGGTAAAACAAGGTACACTTCATAGAGTAATCACAAATATGAAAACTGCAATAAGTTTGGTACTCCAACATACATATCAAAATACAAAGATATCAAACCATCTCATCCTGCCATTCTACTCTTCCTTGAGGTGAAATAAAGTACTCTGCAAATCCGTCCCTCATTCCTGAAACTGCCAAAGTACTTCGAAAAGTAATATCCTGATAATCATACAAGGAGGTTTCTGCAAAATTGTCATCTATGGCAATCTGTTCCTTGCAGATTAGGAAATTGTGCAGGACCACACAAGCTTTCACCACCTCATCCACATTATGAGACTTTATGTTAATAATGGTCAACAAAACTCGCCATTTGGATGTGAGAATGCCAAAAGCACACTCAACCATTCTACGCGCTCGTGTTAAGCGATCATTAAACACTCTTGTCGTTGGCGTCAAGCCACTACTTGCATATGGCTTCAGCAGGTGTTGCGAGAGTTGGAACGCTTCATCCCCAACACATACAAACGGCATTGGTGGCCCAGAGGTGTCAGGAAGCGGTCTTGGTGGTGGAAATTGGAAGCTGTTTCCATATAAATGTCGTCCCATTGCAGACAATTTAAATACTTGAGAGTCATTAGAAAGGCCATAGGCCCCAATATCAACCGCTATGAACTTGTATTGTGCATCTGCAATGGCCATAAGCACGATGGAGGAATATTTCTTATACTTAAAATATTCAGAGCCAGATGCAGCTGGTTTGACGATCCGAATATGTTTACCGTCCACTGCACCCAAGCAATTGGGAAACTGACAAATCTTTTGAAAGTTTTCAGCAATGTCCAGCCAACTCTCCGTTGTAGGATGTGGGATATATTCCTCATGTAAACAGTCCCACAATGCACGGCAGGTGTGTTTTACAATCCCCGATATGGTGGCAATCCCGAGTCGGAATTGGAAATGAAGTGAAGAAAGGGATTCGCCAGTTGCAAGGAATCTGTTAAGGTAAGACAATAATTACTACAAACTACCAACATCATTACAGTTATAAGTCTGCTTTAACAGGAGGCGATACAATAAAAATGGCTTACCGAAGAGTAACCATCAAACGCTCCGCCGGTGAAATTGAGAAGCGGCAATAGGTGTTATTTCTATGGATGAGGTCTCCAACACGTGCAACCAAAATATCAAAGTTTTCCGCTTTCATCCGAACATAGTTAAAAAACTTCTTGGGGTTTCCTCTCAACTCCATGTATATCGTAGAATACACCCCACGGGTCATTCTCCGTGCTGTGATTGGGTGGATCAAAACACGACGCCGGCGCAGACGCCTGACGCGCTGTATTTCTCGCTCTTTTTCAAGAACGATTGCTGCCAAACGATTCGCCTCAAAAGTAAAATCCACATAGGCCTTCACAATGTTTGCAATCACTGCTTCCATTTTGTCACTTGCTCTACAACCTGTCAAAGATGAGATGTAAAAACATTGATTATATAGATTTTCAGTAGCCAATAACATTTGGGAGTCTTCCATTGTGTGTTTTTAAAAACCGATCCGTCGAAAAACAGAAGCAACAGATGAAAAAAAACTGATGCGACGGATCCGTTTTTTCGCCTGATCTGCTAGTCGGATTAGTCAAAAATGGATCCATTGCATCAGTCTTTCCACAATCTGCGACGGATCCATCGAGCCAACTGATTGTGACTGACGGCAAAAAACTGATGCGTGAGGTGGCACGACGGGAAGCAATTACACCCAGTTGCCAGTAGTCACAAGCTGTATTTGAAAAACAAAAAGATTAATAAATGCCCAGCATGAGCCCACCCTGCGTGCAACACTGCCCCCTGCCCATCGAGAGCCCCCCAACACACAACACGGCCCCCTGCCCAGCGCAAGCCACCTCTAAATGCGCAACAAGGTCCCCTGCCAGGCGCGAGCTCCCTCCCAACACGCAACAAGGCCTCCTACCAGGCGCGAGCCCCCTGCCAATACGAAACAATGCCTCCTACCAGGCGTGAGCCCCCTCTCAACACGCAACAAGGCCTCCTACAAGGCGCGAGCCCCCTCCCGATGTGCAACAAGGCCTACCAGGCGCGAGCCCCCTCCCAACGTGCAACAAGGCCTCCTACCAGGCACCAGCTACATCCCAACAAGGCCACATCTTTGGCGCAATCCCCCCCCAACGTGCAACAAGGCCCCCTCTTTGGCGCAAGCCCCCCAACGTGCAACAAGGCCCCATCTTTGGCGCGAGCCCCCCAAACATGCAACAAGGCCCCCTCTTCGGCGCAAGCCCTCCAACCGTGCCACAAGGCCCCCTGCGAGCCCCCCCTCAGCGTACTGCCTCGGCCCCCTGCGAGCCACCCCTCCTCAGCGTGCAGCCTCGGCCCCCTGCGAGCCACCCCTCCTCAGCGTGCAGCCTCGGCCCCCCAACTCAGCGTGCAGCCTCGGCCCCCTGCGAGCCTCCCCCTCGGCGTACTACCTTGGCCCCCTGCGAGCCCCCCACCCCCCCTCAGCGGGCAGCCTCGACCCCCCCGCGAGCCCTCCCCTCCCCCCAGCGTTCAGCCTCTGCCCTCTGCGATACCTCCCCCCCCCAGCGTGCAGCCTCGGCCCCCTGCGATACCTCCCCCTCCTCAGCGTGCAGCCTCGGCCCCCTGCGAGCTACCCCTCCTCAGCGTGCAGCCTCGGCCCCCTGCGAGCCTCCCCCTCAGCGTACTACCTTGGCCCCCTGCGAGCCCCCCACCCCCCCTCAGCGGGCAGCCTCGACCCCCCCGCGAGCCCTCCCCTCCCCCCAGCGTGCAGCCTCGGCCCCCTGCGATACCTCCCCCCCCCCCAGCGTGCAGCCTCGGCCCCCTGCGATACCTCCCCCCCCAGCGTGCAGCCTCGGCCTCCTGAGAGCCCACCCCCCCAGAGTGCAGCCTCCCCCCCCTGCGATCCCTCCCCCCCCCAGCGTGCAGCCTTGGCCCCCTGCGATCCCTCCCCCCCCTGCGATCCCTCCCCCCCCCAGCGTGCAGCCTCGGCCCCCTGCGATCCCTCCCCCCCCCCCAGCGTGCAGCCTCGGCCCCCTGCGATCCCTCCCCCCCCCCCCCCCCAGCGTGCAATCCTCGGCCCCCTGCGATCCCTCCCCCCCTCAGCGGGCAGCCTCGGCCTCCTGCGAGCCCTCCCCCCTCAGCGGGCAGCCTCGGCCTCCTGCGAGCCCTCCCCCCTCAGCGGGCAGCCTCGGCCTCCTGCGAGCCCTCCCCCCTCAGCGGGCAGCCTCGGCCTCCTGCGAGCCCTCCCCCCTCAGCGGGCAGCCTCGGCCCCCTGCGAGCCCCCCTCCTCAGCGTGCAGCCTCGGCCCCCTGCGAGCCCCCCCTCCTCAGCGTGCAGCCTCGGCCCCCTGCGAGCCCCCCTCCTCAGCGTGCAGCCTCGGCCCCCTGCGAGCCCCCCCCTCAGCGTGCAGCCTCGGCCCCCTGCGAGCCCCCCCCCCTCAGCGTGCAGCCTCGGCCCCCTGCGAGCCCCCCCTCCTCAGCGTGCAGCCTCGGCCCCCTGCGAGCCCCCCTCCCTCAGCGTGCAGCCTCGGCCCCCTGCGAGCCCCCCTCCTCAGCGTGCAGCCTCGGCCCCCTGCGATACCTCCCCCCCCCCCAGCGTGCAGCCTCGGCCCCCTGCAAGCCCCCCCCAGCGTGCAGCCTCGGCCCCCTGCAAGCCCCCCCCAGCGTGCAGCCTCGGCCCCCTGCAAGCCCCCCCCAGCGTGCAGCCTCGGCCCCCTGCAAGCCCCCCCCAGCGTGCAGCCTCGGCCCCCTGCAAGCCCCCCCAGCGTGCAGCCTCGGCCCCCTGCAATACCTCCCCCCCCAGCGTGCAGCCTCGGCCCCCTGCGAGCCCTCCCTCCCCCCCCCCCAGCATGCAGCCTCGGCCCCCTGCGAGCCCTCCTCCCCCCCCCCCCCCAGCGTGCAGCCTCGGCCTTTTGAGAGCCCACCCCCCCAGCGTGCAGCCTCGGCCCCCTGCGATCCCACCCCCCCCCCCAGCGTGCAGCCTCGGCCCCCTGCGATCCCACCCCCCCCCCCCAGCGTGCAGCCTCGGCCCCCTGCGATCCCTCCCCCCCCCCCAGCGTGCAGCCTCGGCCCCCTGCGATCCCTCCCCCCCCCCCCAGCGTGCAGCCTCGGCCCCCTGCGAGCCCTCCCCCCCCCAGCGTGCAGCCTCGGCCCCCTGCGAGCCCTCCCTCCCCCCCCCAGCGTGCAGCCTCGGCCCCCTGCGAGCCCTCCCCCTCAGCGTGCAGCCTCGGCCCCCTGCGAGCCCCCCTCCTCAGCGTGCAGCCTCGGCCCCCTGCGATACCTCCCCCCCCCCCAGCGTGCAGCCTCGGCCCCCTGCAAGCCCCCCCCAGCGTGCAGCCTCGGCCCCCTGCAAGCCCCCCCCAGCGTGCAGCCTCGGCCCCCTGCAAGCCCCCCCCAGCGTGCAGCCTCGGCCCCCTGCAATACCCCCCCCCCAGCGTGCAGCCTCGGCCCCCTGCAATACCCCCCCCCCAGCGTGCAGCCTCGGCCCCCTGCGATACCCCCCCCCCAGCGTGCAGCCTCGGCCCCCTGCAAGCCCCCCCCAGCGTGCAGCCTCGGCCCCCTGCAATACCCCCCCCCCAGCGTGCAGCCTCGGCCCCCTGCGATACCCCCCCCCCAGCGTGCAGCCTCGGCCCCCTGCGATACCCCCCCCCCCAGCGTGCAGCCTCGGCCCCCTGCGAGCCCTCCCTTCCCCCCCCCAGCATGCAGCCTCGGCCCCCTGCGAGCCCTCCCCCCCCCCCCAGCGTGCAGCCTCGGCCTCCTGAGAGCCCACCCCCCCAGCGTGCAGCCTCGGCCCCCTGCGATCCCACCCCCCCCAGCGTGCAGCCTCGGCCCCCTGCGATCCCTCCCCCCCCCCCAGCGTGCAGCCTCGGCCCCCTGCGAGCCCTCCCTCCCCCCCCCAGCATGCAGCCTCAGCCCCCTGCGAGCCCTCCCTCCCCCCCCCCCCAGCATGCAGCCTCAGCCCCCTGCGAGCCCTCCCCCCCCCCCCAGCATGCAGCCTCGGCCCCCTGCGAGCCCTCCCCCCCCCCCAGCGTGCAGCCTCGGCCCCCTGCGAGCCCCCCCCCTCAGCGTGCAGCCTCGTCCCCCTGCGAGCCCCCCTCAGCGTGCAGCCTCGGCCCCCTGCGAGCCTCCCCCCCTCAGCGTGCAGCCTCGGCCCCCTGCGAGCCCCCCTCCTCAGCGTGCAGCCTCGGCCCCCTGCGATACCTCCCCCCCCCCTCAGCGGGCAGCCTCGGCCTCCTGCAAGCTCCCCCCAGCGTGCAGCCTCGGCCCCCCTGCAATACCTCCCCCCCAGCGTGCAGCCTCGGCCCCCTGCAATACCTCCCCCCCAGCGTGCAGCCTCGGCCCCCTGCGATCCCCCCCCCCCAGCGTGCAGCCTCGGCCCCCTGCGATCCCCCCCCCCCCAGCGTGCAGCCTCGGCCCCCTGCGATCCCCCCCCCCCCCAGCGTGCAGCCTCGGCCCCCTGCGAGCCCTCCCTCCCCCCCCCCCAGCATGCAGCCTCGGCCCCCTGCGAGCCCTCCCTCCCCCCCCCCCCCAGCATGCAGCCTCGGCCCCCTGCGAGCCCCCCCCCTCCCAACATGGGGCATCGCCCTCTGAAAGCCCCTTAACATGGAGCATAGCCCCCTGCTCTGTGTAACCGCCCCCCCACCCTACATCCCCCCTTCCTTATGGAAGCCTCCACAGCACTGTGCTTCAGTACATTCCCTGTCAGATACAGGGAAGCTATACAGATGCACGACCTGCAGCCCCCAGTAATGACAGGAGACCCCAAAATACAGTCCGAGATCAAAGTTCTATAACTAATGAGGAAAAGCTGAATCATTCTCCCACCTCAGGATCCGTCCGCTCTTACAGGGGCCCGAGCACTGCTGCTTCCTGCTCACAGATCTGCCCAGCACTGAGGAGGCCCCGCCCCTTCCCTTCCGGTGACGTCATCGCCTCAAGAAATCAACTCCACTCTAGACGCTACCGTACATTTTAGCATCTACCATCCAGTGTGTGGCTCTGCAGGTGGAGGTATGTGGAGATTCCCCATTACTGGGCGCAGTAACCCCTCCAGTGCTAGTAATGGTAGCTCCGGCTCTTTCGGTTCCTATTTCTCCCGCAGCTGCTGATCACATATTTCTGGTAAAATCCTCCTATTCTGATGGAGTCTAGTCCCCGTCCGCCCTCCGGCCACTCACAGGGCATTTCTGGGGCTTTGTCTCATGTGAATTTGTCCCTTTTGTACCTAGTGAGAGCCCGTAGTTCCTTTGGTCGGATTAGACTTGGCTCCATCATGTCCTCCTTTCTCCTCCTCTACATTCCCTATCTCTACATTACTTATAACCCACAATAGCATTTGTTGTGAGGAAAGCGTCCGGCCCTGTATAAATGCGGTTACAGTTCCCTCCATTACAGCCCCTTGTGGTCGGCATTCCATAATCTGACTGCTCTAACTGTAAAGAACCCTTTCCTATGTAGCTGTGGGAATCGCCTTTCCTCCACACATAATGACTGCTCCTTGTATTGTCTCTGGAGAGAATAAGGCTATGTGCGCACGTTGCGTAAATACATGTAGTTACGCTGCGCTTTGTAGCGCAGCGTACCTGCATGCGTCCTGCGTCCCCTGCACAGTCTATGGAGATTGTGCAGGGGCCGTGCGCACGTGGCGTTTTAGAGCGCAGCACTTCGGCTACTGCCGAAGCGCTGCTTTCTAAGAAGTGACATGTCACTTCTTCCATGCGCTTTGCCGGCAGCTCCTGCTCTGTCTATGGCAGGAGCTGCAGGCAGAGCGCATGGAATCGGCTTTTTTTTTTTTCACTACGGACATTTCTGCAGTGACTGTACGCAACGTGCGCACATAGCCTAAGACCAGGATGGGCACATTACTACAGCATGGGACATTACTACTAGGAAACCAGGATTGGCACAATAGGATGGGACATTACTACAAGGAAACCAGGATGGGCAAAATACCACAGGATGGGCACATTACAACAGGGAGCGACAGTACTGCTAAGAATCCAGGATGGGCACATTAGTACAGGATGGGACATTACTATTAGGAAACCAGGATGGGCACAATACTACAGGATGGGACATTACTGCTAGGAGACCAGGATAGAAACATTACTACAGGATGGGACATTACTACAAAGAAACCAGGATGGGCAAAATACCACAGGATGGGGCATTACTACAAAAAGACCAGGATGGGCACATTACTACAGGGAGCGACATTACTACTAAAGGCTACTTTACACACTGCAATATCGGTCCCGATATCGCTAGTGTGGGTACCCGACCCCATCTGTTGCGCGACACGGGCAAATCGCTGCCCGTGCCCCACAACATCGCCCAGACCCGTTACACATACTTACCTGCCCGGCGAAGTCGCTGTGACCGGCGAACCGCCTCCTTTCTAAGGGGGCGGTCCGTGCGGCGTCACAGCAACATCACTGAGCGGCCGCCCAATAGCAGCGGAGGGGCGGAGATGAGCGGGACGTAACATCCCGCCCACCTCCTTCCTTCCTCATAGCGGCCGGGAGGCAGGTAAGGAGAGGTTCCTCGTTCCTGCGGCGTCACACATAGCGATGTGTGCTGCCGCAGGAGCGACGAACTACATCGTTACTGCCGCAGTAACGATAATCGAGAATGGACCCCCATGTCACCGATGAGCAATTTTGCACGTTTTTGCAACATGCAAAATCGCTCATCGGTGTCACACGCAGCAACATCGCTAATGCGGCCGGATGTGCGTCAAAAATTCCGTGACCCCAACGACTCCGCATTAGCGATGTCGCAGCGTGTAAAGCCCCCTTAAGAATCCAGGATGGGCACATTAGTACAGAATGGGACATTACTATTAGGAGACCAGGATGGGCACAATACTACAGGATGGAACATCACTACTAGGAGACCAGGATGGGCACAATACTACAAGATGGGACATTACTGCTAGGAGACCAGGATAGAAACACTACAGGATGGGACATTACTACAGGATGGGACATTACTACAAGGAGACCAGGATGGGCACAATACTACAGGATGGAACATCACTACTAGGAGACCAGGATGGGCACAATACTACAAGATGGGACATTACTGCTAGGAGACCAGGATAGAAACACTACAGGATGGGACATTACTACAGGATAAGACATTACTACTAGGAGACCAGGATGGGCACATTACTACAGAATGGGACATTACTACAAGGAGACCAGGATGGGCAAAATATTAGAGGATTAGACATTACTACTAAGAATCCAGGATGGGCACATTACTACAGAATGGGACATTACTATTAGGAAACCAGGATGGGCACATTAGTACAGGATGGGACATTACTATTAGGAGACCAAGATGGGCATATTACTACAGGATGGGACATTACTACTAGGAGACCAGGATGGGCACAATACTACAGGATGGAACATCACTATTAGGAGACCAGGATGGGCACAATACTACAGGATGGCATATTACTACAAGAAGACCAGGATGGGCACATTAGTACAGGATCAGACATTACTATTAGGAGACCAGGATGGGCACATTACTACAGAATGGGACATTACTACAAGGACATCAGGATGGACAAAATACTAGAGGATTAGACATTACTACTAGGAGACCAGGATGGGCACATTACTACAGAATGGCATATTACTACAAGGAGACCAGGATGGGCACATTACTACAGGATGGGACATTACTACAAGGAGACCAGGATGGGCACATTACTACAGGATGGGACATTACTACAAGGAGACCAGGATGGGCACATTACTACAGGATGGGACATTACCACTAGGAGACAAGGATGGGCACAATACTAAATGATGAGACATTACTACTAGGAGACCAGGATGAGCACATTACTATAAGATGGACACATTACTAAAAAACCAGGATGGGCACAAATAGATTTTTGCTTAAAACCTTTTTTTACTTTTTTCAACAATACTTATTAGTGCGATCATACAACATGCAAGTCTTTCATTAGTGTGTTGATCCATATGAGGAGAGAATACAAAATTACCTTGTTATATCTCATATATTTCCTTTTTTCTATCTTTTTAACATTCAGGTCCATACAATATCGGATCCTCTCAGATCTTCTAGATAATAGAATTCTCAAGATTGCCCCGTGAAGGATGGATAAGGACAGGTACAAGATATCAGAGAGGATATTACACCTCACCCTAGAGATCCTCTTCCGGCTTACTGGAGAGGTGAGAGATTCTGATGACGTCACATTACATCATTCTTATCTACTAAAAGGTGGCCCGATTCTAGCGCATCGGGTATTCTAGAATTTACGTATTGTGTAGTTAATGTATGATTTTTGTTATATATATATATATATATATATATATATATATATATATATATATATAAATGTTGTTGTGTGTAGTTACCAAGTGTTTGTGTAGGGCGTTGTAAATGTTCTGGGTGTTGTCTGGGTGTGGGGGTGTGTGAGAGCGATGTTGTATGTGTGTTGCGTTGTGTGTGTTGCGTTGTTTGTGGAGCGCTGTGTGTCTGCAGTGTTCTGTGTGTGTGGTGCTGTGTGTGTTGCGCAGTTTGTGTGGGTGTGGAGTGCGTGTGTGTGTTTTGGGGGAGGTATGTTTTGTGCAGTGTGTGTGTTGCGCGGTATGTGCGTATACTTATGTATGCCGCGGTGTTTGGGTGTTGTGTGTGTGTGTGGCGTTGTCTGTGTGTGTGTGGGTGTCTGTGTAGGGCGGTGTTTGTGGTTCCCAGTGTGTGTGTGGTGTGTTGTGCGGTGCGCGTGTGGCGGTGTGTGTGTGTTTTGGGGGGAGGTGTGCACCCCCCATCGTGCTCCATCCCCCATGCTGCGCACCCCCCATCGTGCTCCTTCCCCCATGCTGCGCACCCCCATCGTGCTCCTTCCCCCATGCTGCGCATTCCCATCGTGCTCCATCCCCCATGCTGCGCACCCCCATCGTGCTCCATCCCCCATGCTGCGCACCCCCCATCGTGCTCCTTCCCCCATGCTGCGCACCCCCATCGTGCTCCTTCCCCCATGCTGCGCATTCCCATCGTGCTCCATCCCCCATGCTGCGCACCCCCATCGTGCTCCATCCCCCATGCTGCGCACCCCTCATTGTGCTCCATCCCTCATGCTGCGCACATCCCATCGTGTTCCATCCCCCATTCTGCGCACCCCCTATTGTACTCTTAACCCCCATGCTGCGCACCCCCTATCGCGCTCCATCACCCATGCTGCGCACCCCCCATCGTGCTCCATCCGACATGCTGCGCACCCCCCATCGTGCTCCATCCGACATGCTGCGCACCCCCCATCGTGCTCCATCCGACATGCTGCGCACCCCCCATCGTGCTCCATCCGACATGCTGCGCACCCCCCATCGTGCTCCATCCCCCATGCTGCGCACCCCCCATCGTGCTCCATCCCCCATGCTGCGCACCCCCCATCGTGCTCCATCCCCCATGCTGCGCACCCCCCATCGTGCTCCATCCCCCATGCTGCACACCCCCCATCGTGCTCCATCCTCCATGCTGCGCACCCCCCATCGTGCTCCATCTCCCATGCTGCACACCCCCCATCGTGCTCCATCTCCCATGCTGCACACCTCCATCATGCTCCATCTCCCATGCTGCGCACCCACCATCGTGCTACATCTCACATGCTGCGCACCCCCCATCGTGCTCCATCCTCCATGCTGCACACCCCTCATCGTGCTCCATCCCCCATGCTGGGGCCGCCGGGGGCGGGTCCGAGCGTGGCAACGTGTGCCAGGGGCGGGGCTGAGCGGGCGAGGCGTCAGCGTATGCCGGCTCCCTGCACGTGTACCGGGAGCCGGTGTACGCTGGTAACCATGATACACATTGGGTAACTAAGGGAAGCGCTTCCTATAGTTACGCGATGTGTATCATGGTTACCAGAGTACACCGGCTCCCGGTACACATGTGCAGTGATCCCAGCATGGCAAGGTTATGTCCGCCGGGGGCGGGGCCGAGTGTGCCAACGTGTGGCGAGGCGTCAGCGTATGCCGGCTCCCTGCACATGTGTACCGGGAGCCGGTGTACGCTGGAGCGGGCGATGCGTGCGAGGCGTCAGCGTATGCCGGCTCCCTGCACATGTGTACCGGGAGCCGGTGTACGCTGGAGCGAGCGATGCGTGCGGAGTGCCGTACCGGGAGCCGGTGTACGCTGGAGCGGGCGATGCGTGCGGAGGGCCGGCGCGAGCGGCTAATCCATGCGGGGGGAGCGGCCAATCCGTGGGGGGCAAGGCCAATCCGACAGTTGTCACTCTAACGACACTGTCACGGTGACAATGTCACGGTGACACAATTTTGGAGCAAGACAGACAGACAGAATAAGGCAATTATATATATAGATGGGAATAACAGATGGACAGAACTGGAGAGGTGAGGACTCTGGAAATGTCTGTAGTGAGGTTTATTACTGTGTCTCTCCATAACCAGGATTACACAGTAGTGAAGAAGACCTCTAGTGAGCGCTGTCAGGACCCTGTGTCTGAGGGATGGGGAAGACCCCTGAGCCCAATCACGGGGCCTCCACCTCACCCCCTGATACATGAGGACATCAATGACCAGAAGATCCTAGAACTCACCTACAAGATGATTGAGCTACTGACTGGAGAGGTGACACTGCTGGGAATGCTGGGACATTATACAGTAACGCTATGAAGGGATCGGGGGATGACTGTATCATTGTATGTGTCAGGTTCCTATAAGGTGTCAGGACGTCACCGTCTATTTCTCCATGGAGGAGTGGAAGTATTTAGAAGGACACAAAGATCTGTACAAGGACGTCATGATGGAGGTTCCCCAGCCCCTCACATCACCAGGTAATAGACAGGACTAAATACACACGGCCTATAATTACAGTGGCATGAAAACGTTTAGGCACACCTAGTCATAATTACTGTTATTACGTACAGATAAGCAAGTTGAAGATGAAATGATCTCTAAAATCCATAAAGTTAAAGAGGACACATTTCCTAAACACACGTCCTAGACACGTCCAAATCCACAATAGACAGTGATAATATGGTTATACTTTATTTTTGTCTGTTGTGTTATTTCCATGATCTTTAGTTATGGTTATCCCCAAACATTTTTGAATAGGCTGCCTGCATGTCTATCACAGAGATACTTTGATTGTTCCAATGTTAAAGTATATAGACGATAACTTTGCACCAGATATGGTTGAGATTAGCTTCTGTGCTTGATCTGTACTTTATAATTTGTTTATTGCTATGTACAATCCATGTCTGACTTGAATAAATAAAAATAAATCTTTATTTTTCTATAGCGCTAACATATTCCGCAGCGCTTCACATACATCAGGAACGCTGTCCCAATTGGGGCTCACAATCTAAATTCCCAGGACCCCAGCGCTGCAAGGCTGCAGTGCTAACCACTAAGCCACCGTGACGCCCGTGACTTGATTATTTTGTTAATAAAATGAAGTACAAAAAAAATGCACAATAGACGACCTCAAAAGGTGCAAAATGAAGGTTTTACAATGGCCCTCACAGTTCCCTGATCTGAATATCCTTGAAAATCTGTGGCTAGACCTCAAAAGAGCAGTGCATGCAAGACGAGCCAGGAATCTCACAGAACTGGAAGACTTTTCCAAGGAAGACTGGATGAAAATCAGTCAAACAAGAATTGAAAGACTCTTGGCTGCTACAAAAAGCATTTACAAGCCGTGATACTTCCCAAAGGGGGTCTACTAGGTACTAACAATGCAGAGTATCCAAACTTTTTCATCTTCCGATTTTCCTTTTTTGTTAATTTGAAAATGTTAAAGATGAAAATAAAATTTTTCTTTTTGCCTAAAATACAAAGGAAATGTGTCATCTTTAACTTTATGCCTTTTAGAGATAATTTCATCTTAAACTTGCTTAACTGTTCACATTAACAGTAATTTTGACTACGGGTGCCCAAACTTTTGCATGTCACTGTATCTGTATGTAAATAATGAATTTAGTCCCTGTATGTGCTTCCTCCAGTTCTATCCATGATTATCTGTATGTAATGAATGAATCCAGTCCCTGTATGTGTCTCCTCCAGTTCTATCCAGTAAGAGGACAACACCAGAGAGATGTCCCCGTCCTCTTCTCCCACAGGACTGTAAACAAGAAGATACCAATGTTCTTCAGGATCATCAGGTAGATGGAGAGAAGGTGCCATGAAATCTCCCTATGATGTGTAGACGGCTGTGAAGGTCTTGTGTCAGTCTTGTTTTATCCTCCAGTATTATCTGTTTCTTTATCGTTCCTATGGGAGACCCAGACATTGGGTGTATAGCTTCTGCCTCCGGAGGACACACAAAGTACTACACTAAAAAGTGTAGCTCCTCCCTCTGAGCATATACACCCCCTGGATAACCAGATCTAGCCAGTTCATTGCTTTGTGTTCAGGAGGCATACATCCACACATGCATTCTCATCTGATTTTTCATTTTTGGAAAGTTTTTGAAGAAAAGCGGGTCCAAGCCTGGACCTCCGGCATGTTCCTTCTCACCCCACTGTGTCGGCGGTGTTGTTAAGGTTGATTCCAAGGCTGGAGCCTTACATGCCGCGCTCCTTCACCATCCCTCGGGCTCTGGCTTGAAGTGGGAGCCAGCATGGTTCTCCTTGCTTTGCAGGAGACCGGTCTCCATCCGCAGCCCTTCAGGATCCTGCTGGACGGAGCACTCATCCCCAGGGACTTGGAACCCTGCGTCTCAGCAAGCTAAGTACCTGAGACGTTTATATTAGGGGGGTCCCGGTACTTTATTATGGTGGGAGAGTGTGCTGTGTAACTTTTCTGACATTTCCGGCCGGTTCTCTGGTTGTCGCCTGAGAACCGCGCCGATGGTGCCTGCGCGCCGGCCGCATCGCTCAAATTTAGGCCCCGGCTTCGCCGGAGGCCTACTTTCGATTTCACTGCCCTCGCATGTCAATCATGCAGAGGGACAGTGCGGCTCCGCCCAGCGGCCGTTCGGCACAGGGGAGGGACACTCCTCTCTGAGTACATGTCCCCTCCCCTGTAAGTCTCCTTGGCCCTCCAGATCCCGCAGTCAGAGCAGGTCCCGCCTCCTCTCCTCGCTCCGGCGCCATTTTATCAGCATTTTTTTCTGGATCAGCGCTGGCTGCAGCATCCCTGCTAAGCTGCTTGGGGGTCCGGGCTGTGGGATCTGGAGGGCACACAAACGGTCTGGTAAGCCACAACCTCCGGTTGTGGACCTTCTTATATACTCTCTGGGGGTCATTCTGGCTCAGAGCCACCACTCCAGCAGCATGTCTCACACGAGGAGCAAGGCTGTACTCAGTATGCACTGCATGTAAGCTCGTGCTGCCTGAACCGAGCACATATCCACATTGTGATGCCTGCTCTAACCTGACAATGCCTCAGCCTGGAATCGCACCCACAGTGGTCCCTCCGGCTGCTCCGGCTCCGGTGGCTGAACCCCCGGCTTGGGTAGAATCCTTCTCTAGGTCAATCTCCCAGTCTTTCGCCGACTCCATGGGACAGCTGTCCCAGACTTTGCTGAACATGCATCAGCCCCCTTCACAGGGTGCCTCTGCTGGTAGGGCTCTCTCAGCGGAGCTCACAGAGGATTCTTCTTCTGGTCCCAGACCCCGTCCTCCTAAAAGGAGACGCAGGGTCCCCTCTCCTTCCTCGTCCCGCGGCTCTGATTCAAGAGCTGACTCGCAGGACGAGGAGGATGCCTTTACTGGGGGCTCGGAGGCTACCTCCATGTGCCCCATTGATCTGTCCGAAAGTGACTCAGATGTTAGTGATTTGATTGCGTCCATTAATTCTGTACTGGACCTCAATCCGCCAGTATCAGAGGAGCAACCCTCTCTGGCAGAAAAGCACCAGTTTACCTTGCCTAAGAGGACAAGGAGTGTGTTCTTTAACCACTCCACTTTTCAGGCCACTGTGACCAAGCCTAGGGCCTGTCCTGACAAACGCTTCCCAAAGCATGGTTTTGATGACCGTTTTCCCTTTCCACCTGAGGTGGTCAAGGAGTGGGCTCATTCACCAAAGGTAGACCCTCCGGTGTCTAGACTCTCAGCCCGGACCGTTGTATCAGTGGCTGATGGCATCTCTCTTAAGGATTCCACTGACCGCCAGGTTGACCTTCTGGCCAAATCTGTATATGAGGCGGCAGGGGCCTCGTTCTCCCCATCTTTTGCAGCAGTGTGAGCTCTCAAAGCCATCTCCGCTTCTCTAGAGGAGATGCATTCCCTCACCAGGGAATCTATGCCCGAAATGGTTGTCTTAACTTCCCAAGCTTCAGCTTTTTCATCCTATGCCATGTCTGCCATGCTGGAGGCTTCTCACCGCACTGCGGTGGCTTCGGCTAATTCCCTCGCTATCCGCAGGATCTTGTGCCTTCGAGAGTGGAAGGCAGATGCTTCTTCAAAGAAGTACCTTGCTGGGCTCCCTTTTGCTGGATCCAGGCTATTCGGTGAACAACTGGATGAAATTATTAAGGAAGCTACTGGCGGGAAGAGTACTTCCATGCCACAAACTAAAACCAGGAAACCTGCCCAGGGTAGGAACCAGTCGAGGTTTCGTTCCTTTCGTTCCTCCAACTGGTCATCCTCTAAGCCCTCGGCCTCGTCCACTAACTCAGCCAAGGACCAAAAACCCAGCTGGCGCACAAAGGCGTGTCCACAGAAGACCGCAGGAGCTGCTGCCACTAAGGCAGCCTCCTCTTGACTATCTGGCCGCGCCAGCAACGTCCTTAGTCGGTGGCAGGCTCTCCCACTTTGGCGACGTGTGGTTTCAACACGTCTCCGATCAGTGGGTGAGGGATATCATCTCCCACGGCTACAGGATAGAATTCTCTTCCAGCCCGCCAAACAGATTTTTTATGTCCGCTCCCCCCTGCTCCAAGGCCGCCGCCTTCTCTCAGGCCGTGGCATCATTGCAGGCCAACGGAGTAATTGTACCGGTTCCCGCCCGGGAACGGTTCAGAGGTTTCTACTCAAATCTCTTCCTAGTCCCCAAAAAGGACGGTTCCTTCCGGCCCATCCTGGACCTCAAGCTTCTCAACAAGCATGTTCAGGTGCGGCATTTTCGCATGGAGTCTCTGCAATCAGTCATTGCCTCAATGACCCAAGGAGATTTCCTGGCATCCATCGACATCAGATATGCCTATCTGCATGTGCCAATTGCAGTTTCACACCAGCGTTGGCTACGTTTTGCAATCGGAGAGGACCATTTCCAATTCGTGGCTCTCCCCTTCGGGTTAGCCACGGCCCCTCGAGTATTCACCAAGGTCATGGCAGCAGTGGTTGAGGTTCTGCACCTCCAGGGGTTGGCAGTGATTCCTTACCTGGACGACCTTCTAGTCAAGGCTTCATCCAGCGCAGACTGTCAGCGGAGTGTCTCGCTCACTCTCGCCACTCTAGCCCAATTCGGGTGGCTTGTCAATCTGCCCAAATCCACTCTGACTCCGACCCAGAGGCTCACGTACCTAGGGATGCAGTTCGAGACTCTGCCGGCACTTGTGAAGCTGCCCTTAGTCAAACAGCAGTCCCTCCATCTGGCGGTGCGCTCTCTGCTGAGGCCCCGCCGTCATTCCATCAGGCACCTAATGCAGGTGCTGGGTCAGATGGTGGTGTCAATGGAGGCTGTTCCCTTTGCCCAGTTCCATCTGCGTCCTCTGCAGCTGGACATTCTCCGCTGTTGGGACAAGCGGACTTCCTCCTTGCACAGGCTAGTGGCTCTGTCGCCACAGACCAGGGGCTCCCTTCAGTGGTGGCTTCGGCCCCTCTCTCTGTCTCAGGGACGCTCCTTCCTGGCCCCGTCCTGGGTGATCCTCACCACGGATGCCAGTCTATCCGGCTGGGGAGCGGTATGTCTCCACCACCGAGCACAGGGCACTTGGACTCCGTCCGAATCAGCCCTCTCGATCAATGTGCTGGAAACCAGAGCTGTGCTTCTAGCTCTGCTAGCCTTTCACCACCTGTTGGTGGGCAAGCACATCCGAGTCCAGTCAGACAACGCAACAGCGGTTGCCTACATCAATCACCAAGGCGGGACACGCAGCCGCCTGGCAATGTTGGAGGTTCAACGCATCCTTCAATGGACGGAGGACTCCAAGTCCACCATATCCGCAGTCCACAACCCAGGCGTGGAAAACTGGGAAGCAGATTATCTCAGCCGTCAAACCGTGGACAGTGGCGAGTGGTCCCTGCATCCGGCAGTGTTTCAGTCAATCTGCCGCAAGTGGGGCACTCTGGAAGTGGATCTAATGGCATCTCGGCACAACAACAAGGTTCCGGTTTACGTGGCTCCCACGATCCTCAGGTCTTTGCAGCGGACGCTCTGGTTCAAGATTGGTCCCAGTTTCGTCTGTCCTACGTGTTTCCCCCTCTAGCTCTCTTGCCCAGAGTTCTGCGCAAGATCAGAATGGAGGGCCGTCGGGTCATTCTCATTGCTCCGGACTGGCTCAGGCGAGCTTGGTACCCAGACCTGCTCCATCTGTCCGTAGAGGTGCCGTGGCATCTTCCGGAGTGTCCAGACCTTCTCTCACAAGGTTCGTTTTTCCGCCAGACTTCTGCGGCTCTCAGATTGACGGCGTGGCTCTTGAGTCCTGGATCTTGACGGCTTCTGGTATTCCTCCTGAAGTCATCTCCACTATGACTCTGGCTCGGAAGTCTTCCTCGGCAAAAATCTATCACAGGACCTGGAGAATTTTCCTGTCCTGGTGTCGCTCTTCCGGCCATGCTCCTTGGCCTTTTTCCTTGCCGACCCTTCTGTCCTTTCTACAGTCCGGTCTGCAGCTAGGACTATCCCTCAATTCCCTCAAGGGACAAGTCTCGGCTCTGTCAGTGCTGTTCCAGCGGCGTATCGCCCGGCTGGCTCAGGTCCGCACCTTCATGCAGGGCGCGTCTCACATCATTCCGCCTTACCGGCGGCCCTTGGATCCCTGGGACCTCAATTTGGTCCTCACGGCCTTGTAGAAACCCCCCCTTTGAGCCTCTTAGGGAGGTTTCTTTGTCTCGTCTTTCACAGAAAGTGGTCTTTCTAGTGGCCATAACTTCCCTCAGGAGAGTCTCTGATTTGGCTGCGCTCTCTTTGGAGGCACCTTTTTTGTTTATTCATCAAGACAAGGTGGTTCTCCGTCCGACTCCGGACTTTCTCCCTAAGGTGGTTTCTCCTTTCCACCTTAACCAGAACATTTCCCTGCCTTCCTTTTTGTCCTGCTCCTGTTCATCGCTTTGAAAAAGCGTTGCATACTCTGGACCTGGTGCGGGCGCTCCGGATCTATGTGTCTCGCACCGCTGTTCTTAGGCGGTGCACCTCTCTTTTTGTGCTAACCACAGGTCAGCGTAAGGGCCTCTCGGCTTCTAAGCCGACCTTAGCTCGTTGGATTAGGTCGGCCATTTCCGATGCCTACCAGTGTACTCAGGTGCCTCCCCCGCCGGGGATCAAGGCACACTCGACCAGAGCTGTCGGTGCCTCTTGGGCTTTCAGGCACCAGGCTACAGCTCAGCAGGTCTGTCAGGCTGCCACTTGGACTAGCCTGCATACCTTTTCAAAGCACTACCAAGTGCATGCTCATGCTTCGGCAGATGCGAGCTTGGGCAGACGCATCCTTCAGGCGGCTGTCGCCCATTTGTGAAGTTAGGCTCCGCCTACTTCTCAGTTTTTCTGTTTATTCCCACCCATGGACTGCTTTGAGACCTCCCAATGTCTGGGTCTCCCATAGGAACGATAAAGAAAAAGAGAATTTCTTCGTCGCTCTATTGGGAGACCCAGACGATTGGTGTATAGCACTGCCTCCGGAGGCCACACAAAGCAATTACACTAAAAAGTGTAAGGCCCCTCCCCTTCTGGCTATACACCCCCAGTGGGATCACTGGCTCACCAGTTTTCTGCTTTGTGCGAAGGAGGTCAGACATCCACGCATAGCTCCACTGTTTGTAGTCAGCAGTAGCTGCTGGCTATATCGGATGGAAGAAAAGAGGGCCCATGTGGGGCCCCCAGCATGCTCCCTTCTCACCCGCGGTTGGTGCTTGTAAGGTTGAGGTACCTATTGCTGGTACAGAGGCTGGAGCCCACATGCTGTTTTCCTTCCACATCCCCTGGAGGGCTCTGTGGAAGTGGGATCTTGCCGGCCCCCAAGCCCTGGGGCCGGGCTCCATCCACAGACCCATAGAACCTGCTGGATTTGGAGCGGGAGTGCCGTTCAGGGACAAGGCCCTGCAACTTTCAGGTACTCTGTGTCCCCGGCAGGCACGGACACTCTCAGGCTTGCTGAGCGTTATAGTGCGCCGGGGACAGTAGCGCTGTGCGCTGGGGTTAGGTCACTGCAGCTTTGCTGAGTGACGTTTCATGTTGGGAACTACTGCGCCGACCGCTCCTGGAGCGGCGACGCAGCTGCGACTTGTAGTGCGCCGGGGACTTGGCGCCGACCGCGCTTTTACGGCGGCGGCGCTTCTAACTTTAGCCCCCGGCTTCTGCGGCCTAGTGCCGCTTCGTTCCCGCCCCCACCCTGTCAATCAGGGTAGTTGAGAGACGCTGCTCAATCACAGCGCCGAGGGCTGGAGCTTTATTTACATGCTCCAGCCCTCTCACTAGGCACAGGGGGAAGCAGACTTCCCGCTCTTCGTCGGTGTACGCCCAGGGCCCGCCCCCCCTCTCCACAAGGACGCCGGCAGCCATTACACATGCGGCTGGCTGGGGAAAGGCAGCAGGCTCTGGGAGACCCAGACTAGAGGGATTTCTGGCGTCCACACACCGCTCCTAAGCGGGTGGTAAGCAGCACAGTAGTGCTGGCCCCTCTAGTGCCTCAGTGTTATATTAGTGTACTTTTTTCTTGGTACCATATATATATATATATATTTATATAGTGCACTGTAAGGTCGCTTCTTGGCTGAACACCCTGTACTGCTCTGAGGAGGCAGCAACATGTCATCCGCAAAACGCAAGGGTGCCAAGGCACAGGCTGTGTACACTGTTTGTACAGCATGTGGGGCTGATCTACCGGCAGGCTCCAAAGACTCACATTGTATGCAATGTTCAGTCCCAGTGGTACTCCGTCAGCCAGAGCCTAATGTGGTGGTAGCCCAGGCAGAGACGCCTGTGAACCCTGCCCCGGTGACGGGGACAGACTTTGCAGTTTTTGCTGACAAAATGTCTGTGACTATGTTAAAAATACTGGAGACCTTGCAGTCCAGGCCAGTTACTCAGACCATGGACACTGCTGTGTCTATGCTCGCCGGTCCCCCTCAGTTGGAACTAATCCGTACTTCAAGGGGATCTCAAGCATCACAGGCTGAAGTCTCTGACTCAGATGACAGTCCCAGGCAGCCTAAGCGAGCTCGCTGGGAAAGACCCTCCACGTCTTCACACTGTTCAGGGTCTCAGCGACAAGAGTCTCTCTGTGATGAGACTGAGGACGGTGACCAGGATTCTAATCCTGAGGCCCCTCTCAATCTGGATGCCCCTGATGGTGACGCCATGGTTAATGACCTTATATCGGCAATTAATAGGCTGTTGGATATTTCTCCCCCAGCCCCTTCTGCAGAGGAGGCAGCTGCACAGCAGGAGAAGTTCCATTTCCTATATCCCAAGCGTAAATTAAGTGCTTTTTTGGACCACTCTGACTTCAGAGAATCGATCCAGAAACACGACGCTCATCCAGACAAGCGTTTCTCTAAACGTTCTAAGGATACCCGTTATCCTTTTCCCTCTGAGGTGGCCAAGCGCTGGACCCAGTGTCCAAAGGTGGATCCCCCAATTTCCAAGCTTGCGGCTAGATCCATAGTCGCAGTAGAGGATGGCGCTTCACTTAAAGATGCCAACGACAGACAGATGGACCTTTGGTTGAAATCTGTCTATGAATCTATCGGCGCGTCGTTTGCTCCAGCATTCGCGGCCGTGTGGGCACTCCAAGCTATTTCAGCTGGTTTAGCACAGGTGGATGCTTTCATACATCCAGCAGTGCCGCAAGTGGCGTCCCTAACTTCGCAAATGTCTGCGTTTGCGACCTATGCTATCAATGCTGTCCTAGAATCTACGAGCCGTACCGCTATGGCGTCCGCCAATTCTGTGGTTTTGCGCAGAGCCTTGTGGTTAAAGGACTGGAAAGCAGATGCTGATTCCAAAAAATGCTTAACCAGCTTGCTATTATCTAGAGACAGACTGTTTGGTGAGCCATTGGCTGAAATCATAAAACAGTCCAAGGGTAAGGACTCTTCCTTACCACAGCCCAGAGCAAGTAAACCTCAACAGAAAAAGTGGCAGTCGAGGTTTCGGTCCTTTCGAGGCTCGGGCAAGGCCCAATTCTCCTCGTCCAAAAGGACTCAGAAAGAACAAGGGAGCTCAGATTCCTGGCGGGCTCACTCACGCCCCAGGAAAACAAATGGAGGAACCGCTTCCAAAGCGGCTACCTCATGACTTTCGGCCTCCTCCCTCCGCATCCTCGGTCGGTGGCAGGCTCTCCCGCTTTTGCGACATTTGGCTGTCACAGGTCAAAGACCGGTGGGTAACAGACATTCTGTCTCGCGGGTACAGAATCGAGTTCAGTTCTCGGCCTCCACTTCGGTTCTTCAGAACCTCCCCACACCCCAACCGAGCAGATGCCCTGCTGCAGGCGGTGGACTCTCTAAGAGCAGAAGGAGTCGTGATCCCTGTCCCCCCTCACGAACGGGGGCGAGGTTTTTACTCCAATCTCTTTGTGGTTCCAAAAAAGGACGGCTCCTTCCGTCCTGTTCTGGACCTAAAACTGCTCAACAAGCATGTGAACGCCAGGCGGTTCCGGATGGAATCCCTCCGCTCAGTCATTGCCTCAATGTCTCAAGGAGATTTCCTAGCATCAATAGACATCAAAGATGCTTATCTCCACGTGCCGATTGCTACAGAGCACCAATGCTTTCTACGCTTCATGATAGGAGACGACCATCTTCAGTTCGTAGCTCTGCCATTTGGTCTGGCGACAGCCCCTCGGGTGTTCACCAAGATCATGGCGGCAGTGGTAGCAGTCTTGCACTCTCACGGACACTCTGTGATCCCTTACTTGGACGATCTACTGGTCAAGGCACCCTCTCAAGAGGCATGCCAACTCAGCCTGAATGTTGCACTGGAGACTCTCCAGGCGTTCGGGTGGATCATCAACTTCCCAAAGTCAAATCTGTCACCGACCCAATCACTAACGTATCTTGGCATGGAGTTTCATACTCTATCAGCGATAGTGAAGCTCCCGCTGGACAAGCAGCGGTCTCTACAGACTGGGGTGCAGGCTCTCCTTCAGAGTCAGCCGCACTCCTTAAGACGCCTCATGCACTTCCTCGGGAAGATGGTGGCGGCAATAGAGGCGGTTCCGTTTGCGCAGTTTCATCTGCGTCCACTTCAATGGGACATTCTCCGCCAATGGGACGGGAAGTCAACATCCCTGGACAGGAAAGTCTCCCTTTCCCAGACGGCCAAAGACTCTCTGCAGTGGTGGCTTCTTCCCACCTCATTATCACAGGGAAGATCCTTCCTGCCACCGTCTTGGGCGGTGGTCACGACAGATGCGAGTCTGTCAGGGTGGGGAGCAGTCTTTCTCCACCACAGGGCTCAGGGTACGTGGTCTCAGCAGGAGTCCACCCTTCAGATCAATGTTCTGGAAATCAGAGCAGTGTATCTTGCCCTACTAGCCTTCCAGCAGTGGCTGGAAGGAAGGCAGATCCGAATTCAGTCGGACAACTCCACAGCGGTGGCATACATCAACCACCAAGGGGGGACACGCAGTCGGCAAGCCTTCCAGGAAGTCCGACGGATTCTGATGTGGGTGGAAGCCACGGCCTCCACCATATCCGCGGTTCACATCCCCGGCGTAGAAAACTGGGAAGCAGACTTCCTCAGTCGCCAGGGCATGGACGCAGGGGAATGGTCCCTTCACCCAGACGTGTTTCAGGAAATCTGTCGCCGCTGGGGGGTGCCGGACGTCGACCTAATGGCGTCACGGCACAACAACAAGGTCCCAACCTTCATGGCACGGTCTCGCGATCAAAGAGCGCTGGCGGCAGACGCCCTAGTGCAAGATTGGTCGCAGTTCCGGCTCCCTTATGTGTTTCCACCTCTGGCACTCTTGCCCAGAGTGCTACGCAAGATCAGATCCGATTGCAGCCGCGTCATACTTGTCGCCCCAGACTGGCCGAGGAGGGCGTGGTATCCGGATCTGTGGCAGCTCACGGTCGGCCAACCGTGGGCACTCCCACACCGACCAGACTTACTGTCCCAAGGGCCGTTTTTCCATCGGAATTCTGCGGCCCTGAACCTGACTGTGTGGCCATTGAGTCCTGGATCCTAACGTCTTCAGGATTGTCCCAAGGTGTCGTTGCCACCATGAGACAGGCTAGGAAGCCCACGTCCGCTAAGATCTACCACAGAACGTGGAGGATATTTTTATCCTGGTGCTCTGCTCAGGGAGTGTCTCCTTGGCCATTTGCATTGCCTACCTTTCTTTCTTTCCTGCAATCTGGGTTAGAAAAAGGTTTGTCGCTCGGCTCCCTTAAAGGTCAGGTCTCGGCGCTATCCGTCTTTTTTCAGAAGCGTTTGGCACGCCTTCCTAAGGTGCGCACGTTCCTACAGGGGGTTTGCCATATCGTACCCCCGTACAAGCGGCCGTTAGATCCATGGGATCTGAACAGGGTACTAGTTGCCCTCCAGAAGCCGCCCTTCGAGCCTCTGAAGGAGGTTTCACTTTCTAGGCTATCACAGAAAGTGGCTTTTCTGGTAGCGATCACATCTCTTCGGAGAGTGTCTGAGCTGGCAGCACTATCATCCAAGGCTCCCTTCCTGGTCTTCCACCAGGACAAGGTTGTGCTGCGTCCTATTCAGGAGTTTCTCCCGAAGGTGGTATCCTCTTTTCATCTTAATCAGGATATCTCTTTGCCTTCGTTTTGTCCTCATGCAGTTCATCGGTATGAGAAGGATTTACATTTGTTAGATCTGGTGAGAGCACTCAGAATCTACATTTCCCGCACGGCGCCCTTGCGCCGTTCGGATGCACTCTTTGTCCTTGTCGCTGGTAAGCGCAAAGGGTCGCAGGCTTCTAAAGCCACCCTGGCTCGATGGATCAAAGAACCAATTCTTGAAGCCTACCGTTCTGCTGGGCTTCCAGTTCCATCAGGGCTGAAGGCCCATTCTACCAGAGCCGTGGGTGCATCCTGGGCATTACGACACCAGGCTACGGCTCAACAGGTGTGCCAGGCAGCTACCTGGTCGAGTCTGCACACTTTCACCAAACATTATCAGGTGCATACCTATGCTTCGGCGGACGCCAGCCTAGGTAGAAGAGTCCTGCAGGCGGCAGTTGCCTCCCCGTAGGGGAGGGCTGTCTTGCAGCTCTAACATGAGGTATTTCTTTACCCACCCAGGGACAGCTTTTGGACGTCCCAATCGTCTGGGTCTCCCAATAGAGCGACGAAGAAGAAGGGAATTTTGTTACTTACCGTAAATTCCTTTTCTTCTAGCTCTTATTGGGAGACCCAGCACCCGCCCTGTTGTCCTTCGGGATTGTTGGTTTGTTTGCGGGTACACATGTTGTTCATGTTGAACGGTTTTCAGTTCTCCGATGTTACTCGGAGAGAATTTGTTTAAACCAGTTATTGGCTTTCCTCCTTCTTGCTTTTGCACTAAAACTGGTGAGCCAGTGATCCCACTGGGGGTGTATAGCCAGAAGGGGAGGGGCCTTACACTTTTTAGTGTAATTGCTTTGTGTGGCCTCCGGAGGCAGTGCTATACACCAATCGTCTGGGTCTCCCAATAAGAGCTAGAAGAAAAGGAATTTACGGTAAGTAACAAAATTCCCTTCTTTGTTTACTTACCGTAAATTCTTTTTCTTATAGTTCCGTATTGGGAGACCCAGCACCCTCCCTGTTGCCTGTTGGCAGTTTCTTGTTCCGCGTGTTATCACCGGCTGTTGTCGTAGACAGAGGCTCCGGTTGTTCCGGTTCTTGCTCTGTCTTTACTTGTGGGTGGCTATTCTCCTTCAGCTTTTGCACTAAACTGGCTAGATCTGGTTATCCAGGGGGTGTATATGCTCAGAGGGAGGAGCTACACTTTTTAGTGTAGTACTTTGTGTGTCCTCCGGAGGCAGAAGCTATACACCCAATGTCTGGGTCTCCCAATACGGAACTATAAGAAAAAGAATTTACGGTAAGTAAACAAAATTCTCTTTTTTATACTTGTGTAATGAGAGCGGTGGAGATGGCAGGATTAGAGCTGATCATAGATGTGACTTCTCCATCTGTGTGTGACTATTAAATATTTGTTTCAGGATGAAGATCTGACCCATATTAATACTACAGAGACATATGTGAGGGGAGATGAGTGGTGTAAAGAGGAGTTTCCTACATATGACCGCCCAGGTGAGTAGTAACCACTGAATCCAGATAAATCACAGATTCTTTTCAGTCACCGTCTGTGTCTGGTTTACCTATGGTGCAGTCCGGCCATATCACAGTCAAGCGGTCACCATTCTCTGCTTAATCAAAACTGTCCCCATTACTTTGGGCATTGGAAGTCCTTCTGTTGGAGTGAGATCTGTTGCGGCCAGAGCTTACAGCCCAGAGAACGCACCCTGCTCTCTGGAATTAGAAGATGCAGAAAAACAAACTGTCAGCAGGTTTTTGCTTCCTCAATTTAGAGCAGCATTATGTAGGCAAAGAGACCCTGAATCCAATGGGATTTTACCATGTACCAGGAAAAACCCAAGCAGGTGCCGGAAAGAACAGACAAGGTACTCAGGGGCCACAATACAATGTTAGGGCCCTGGCGCTAGGGAGAGGGGAGCGAGGTCACACCTGCACTCTGACATCTCTATACGGGTTCTTTCACCCCGTCGCCAATCACTATCCTAAGCCCTTGCTTACCCTAAACTCACCCAGGCTATTGAGCAGGCAGGCAAGAGCACTAGTTCTTGTCTCAGTAATAAAGAAACCCAATGGTAGGAAAACAAACAGGGGAAGTAGACACAGAAAGGAATAACACTTCCAAGCATCTATTATGCACCTAACACCAAAGCTGCAAATGACACGAAACAAAAGCTTCTTCCAGGTTCCTTCCAAAGTGGACCACAAAAAAAAATAAGTTTCAGATTCTATCATTGTCGTCGTATGATCAGACACATGACATTATATAGTGATAGCAAAAGAGCTGCACGTAGGACTTAAAGCTACAGCCAGCAGCCAGATAGGAAAGGGTGCTTATCCATTACAGCACTGCAAGCAAGTAGATTTCTTTATAGTATCAGTAGTGGATCTGTAAGCAATAAGGTGTTGTAACCTTCTGATTCCAAACAAGATGGAGATCTCCCCCTGGACAGTATAGTGGGACATAGTGTAGAGGACAGTGTGTTGAGGAGGCTCGGTATGGAAAGGAGAGGACATTGTGGAGGGCATGTACCATAAGAGAAACAGTGTGTGCGTCATATTTTGTGCAGTAAACACCATGAGGAGCAATTATTTATTCAGGAGCCCAGTGTATGGCAGATATTTTTATTCAGGGCCATAATGACACTTATTATTTCAGGTATTGTGTCGGGATGTAAAAAACAAAAAACAGAGTTCTGCAGAGCACAATTGTTTACAATGATGCATCAAACACGTGTGTTTTTAAAAAAATTCATCATATTTTATTACAGCAAAAAATTCATTACAATTTCATAAAGTGCTGAGCCTCACAAATATTAAAAACTTCCTACCCCATAAAACCATACACAACTAAACTGGTGCATTGTGGAACAAACATGATCAAGATTAAATGTAAGTACAATCATATAAGGGCATCTGGGTGCCGAAAGTACATAATGAAACCCAATAGTCTATCACAGTAACCCTATAAAGTGCAAGTGCATACAGACAGGTATATAGTCCACCTTGGACACTATCCTTGACCTATAACCATAATGGGGAAAAGGAGAGGCATGGATAACAGTAATCAAAAAGAGTTAAATCACTTTACATGATATAAGGCAATATATTATCCAGGCACCAATGTAAGACCTCAAGAAATGATGATGCATATACACCTAAGGCCAGGGTGAGCCAAAGGACCTTCCGTATAGGCTGGAGGGTGTTAGAGAAGGGGACCCAGATTGTCGGACCACAACGCCCAGCACCTCGACGCGCGTTTCGCCTCTCGCTTCGTCAGGAGGTGCTGGGGTAGCTGCCGGGTCACTCTTAAGTACTAGAAAGCCCACCTGAAGTTCATAACGGCGCGCCCCGCGTGGCGGAAGTCGCATCATCCACCTCCGTCGGCGCACCGTTAGGAGCCCTGCGCAAGCGCAGGAACCCTCCCTCAATTGGGCGCCGACAGAGGAGGAGAGGCAGACTCCGACACGCCTGGCGCCCTCTGACATCAGGACGGCAAGTAGCCATATTGAAAATGGGCAAAAGTAATGGCAGTGTGATCGTAAACATTGCAAAAGAGCCCAGAGGGGCGGGATATCACCAATTTACAGGACTAGATTGAAATGAGACAGAGTTCTATATTTTTTGGTAACATAGCCCATATAAGACAAGATATTCATAAATCATGAAAACAGTAAGTATAAACCGCTGACATCCAATAGATGGTCTCCTGTAGGTAATAAGGAATATTTCCAATTTATAAACAAAATGCAGGGATGCCACATTATCCGATTTCCAATATAAGCAATCAATACAGATCCATCGCATAGTAGATTTTCAATGCAAATTTCGCAAATAATTGATGAAAAGCATCTCATAATAGATTTTCACAATCCAGTCCATTTATTTGTAAGCGTTCCATCCCGTCCAATATTCAATATAGCTGTATAGCAGGCTCTGTACAAGAAGGAAAAATATAAAATGAGTGACCTAACCCTAATAAAAGATGAGAAAATTAGTGGCAGCAACATAGCAGTGCTCATAAATGCTTATAGTTCTATTTCAATTAAAATCACCGAACCAGGAAAACTACATCAATCCAAAAAGCGAAGAGGACAGGGTGGGGAGACAGACAAAGCCACATAGTAAACAATTTTCCTTCCCTTTTTCACAGGAATGGCTTGAAGGAAATAAAATCATTAAAGCCATTAGGCTTCTCTGTCTCCAATACTGTTATCCATTTGACCTCCCTTTGCGCCAAAACCCTCTTAGGGTCTCCACCCCTGGGACTCAAATAGACTCTGTCAATGCCGCGAAATGTAAGGAGAAGCCAATTACAATTATGGCTCTCCTTAAAGTGCTTCGGAATATTCTTGAGCATCTCAAACTCCTCAGGTTTTTCAATCCGAGCGGCCCTCTTGATGTCCCTGATATGCTCAAGGATCCTCACCTTCAGTTCTCGAGAGGTGAGGCCCACATAAATAAGCCCACAGGGGCATTTGGCCCAATACACCACGTACGCTGTTTTACAATTAATACTGTGGACAATTTTGAACTCCTTATTGTTAGCATAGTTGTGAAAGCTAACTGCTCTTTCCATCTGTGGGCAAGCCCCACAGTCACCACAGCAATAGGAGCCCCATCTTGGCCCCCTAGCTCTCTCCAAAAAATTGGAAAGTGGCGGTGTATAATGGCTCTTAACTATAATGTCCTTGAGCGTTCTGGATCTCCGCGGTGTAATAGATGGTCTATCTGACAAGATAGATTTCAGATCCTTGTCTGATAATAGTATAGGCCAAAACCTCCCCACCACTTGTTTCATTTCGGACCATTGAGAATGATACGAAGTGATCAATCTCACTTGGTTGTCAGGTTTTTTAACCACAGGTCTTAAAAGGTCATCCCTAGATGTCACACTGGCCCTATCGTACCCACGTTGAATTGCTCCATTGTTGTAGTGTCTATTTTTGAATCGTCTTTTTAGGGACAAGCTCAGGAGTTAAAAAGACGATTCAAAAATAGACACTACAACAATGGAGCAATTCAACGTGGGTACGATAGGGCCAGTGTGACATCTAGGGATGACCTTTTAAGACCTGTGGTTAAAAAATCTGACAACCAAGTGAGATTGATCACTTCGTATCATTCTCAATGGTCCGAAATGAAACAAGTGGTGGGGAGGTTTTGGCCTATACTATTATCAGACAAGGATCTGAAATCTATCTTGTCAAATAGACCATCTATTACACCGCGGAGATCCAGAACGCTCAAGGACATTATAGTTAAGATCCATTATACACCGCCGCCCTCCAATTTTTTGGAGAGAGCTAGGGGGCCAAGATGGGGCTCCTCTTGCTGTGGTGACTGTGGGGCTTGCCCACAGATGGAAAGAGCAGTTAGCTTTCACAACTATGCTAACAATAAGGAGTTCAAAATTGTCCACAGTATTAATTGTAAAACAGCGTACGTGGTGTATTGGGCCAAATGCCCCTGTGGGCTCATTTATGTGGGCCTCACCTGTCGAGAACTGAGGGTGAGGATCCTTGAGCACATCAGGGACATCAAGTGGGCCGCTCGGATTGAAAAACCTGAGGAGTTTGAGATGCTCAAGAATATTCCGAAGCACTTTAAGGAGAGCCATAATTGTAATTGGCGTCTCCTTAAATTTCGCGACATTGAGAGTCTATTTGAGTCCCAGGGGTGGAGACCCTAAGAGGGTTTTGGCACAAAGGGAAGTCAAATGGATAACAGTTTTGGAGACAGAGAAGCCTAATGGCTTGAATGATTTTATTTCCTTCAAGCCATTCCTGTGAAAAAGGGAAGGAAAATTGTTTACTTTGTGGCTTTGTCTGTCTCCCCACCCTGTCCTCTTCGCTTTTTGGATTGATGCAGTTTTCCTGGTTCGGTGGTTTTAATTGAAATAGAACTATAAGCATTTATGAGCACTGCTATGTTGCTGCCACTAATTTTCTCATCTTTTATTAGGGTTAGGTCACTCATTTTATATTTTTCCTTTTTGTACAGAGCCTGCTATACAGCTATATTGAATATTGGACGGGATGGAACGCTTACAAATAAATGGACTTGATTGTGAAAATCTATTATGAGATGGTTTTCATCAATTATATGCGAAATTTGCATTGAAAATCTACTATGCGATGGATCTGTATTGACTGCTTATGTTGGAAATCGGATAATGTGGCATCCCTGCATTTTGTTTATAAATTGGAAATATTCCTTATTACCTACAGGAGACCATCTATTGGATGTCAGCGGTTTATACTTATTGTTCTCATGATTTATGAATATCTTGTCTTATATGGGCTATGTTACCCAAAATATAGAACTCTGTCTCATTTCAATCTAGTCCTGTAAATTGTTGATTTCTCTGACGCCTCATTGGGGGACACAGGACCATGGGTGTTATGCTGCCTATCCATAGGAGGACACTAAGTAGATGCAAAAGCATAGCTCCTCCTCTGCAGTATACACCCCCTGGCCGGGCCAGGCAAGCTCAGTTTTAGCTTAGTGTCTGTAGGAGGCACTTTCTTTCAAGGTTTGTTATTTTTTGAGGGCGACGGTTTCCTTTTGGGACCGATCTCCCACTACCATCAACGGGCGGGAACGTGAAGCGTTGCCTACACGTACCCCCTCCCGCGACGCTGGATCCTGGGCTGGAATACGGGTTCCACAGACACCGATTTTCCAAAGCCCATTGTAGAGGCCTGTGCCCTATAGCCCAATTCCTCAGCCCCTCTCTGCAGGCTCTGAGATGAAGATGGCACTGATTCCTCAGCCCCTCTCCGCAGGCTCTGAGATGAAGATGGCACTGATTCCTCAGCCCCTCTCCGCTGGCTCTGAGATGAAGATGTCACTGATTCCTCAGCCCCTCTCTGCAGGCTCTGAGTTGAATATGACACTGACACAGCAAGCTGGCTCTGCTATTTTCACTGCCTGGAAAGCAGTGTTTTAAGGTGAGATCCCCCCTGACTGGTTTCCCAGACAAAGGGAGAAAGGGCGCTGCAGAAGGCTCCTAGGCCATTTACAGTATTTATGTGCAAGGAGCAAGGATCCTGCACACATAGTGTTAACTTTCTCTAGCTTGCTGGCTGGGGGGAAGTTCTGCTGTTTGCAGAAAGTCTTGCAGATAACTTCGGTGGCAGGGGGAGGGCCCAGGGCTCAGGGACTCACTATCTGCTCTGTTTATTTGCTCCAGCAAAAGCCGGCTGATAACCACCGGTGACAAGCTGTGTGCTGACTGTAGAGAGAGGGAGGATAACTACTATCAGAAGCTCCCTTCCCACCGTTTTTTACTACCCACAGCAGGGGGGGGCACACTGACTCATCTTCCCGCTCTTTTAGCGGTAAGCCCCGCCCCCCACGGCCGCGATAAGCCCCCCCCAGGGAAGCGTGCGAAATCTTCATAGAGCTTAAGCCTTCCTGAGGACAGGGTCATCGGCTGATTCTGGTGAGGTGCTTGCTATCAATTGTAGCTCTGCTGAGCATTGCTCCCCCTCCTAGCATACTCCTATTAGGAACATGCAGAATTCAAAAGGCACTAAGAGGGCTAAGGCTCACATAGTCTATTATTTAGCCTGCACTGCCTGCCACGCTGAGCTATCACGTAAACACACCTCTTCTCTCTGTGATCCTGTGCCCCTATAGCCCCCCAAGACCCCCCTGCCACCACTGCCGCAACTGGCAGCCCAGAGCCTAGGGCCCCCAGCCCACCGGAATGGGCACAGTTTCTGTCCCAATCCATGGAAAAACTGTCACAGAACCTGGTTCTGGCTATGCAATGTCGTCCTCCACACCCTTCTGGGTCCCTGGACGGAACGCAGCCTGAGGATACCCCTATGGAGGATTTTTCTGAGGTAATCCGGGCACATGCTTCACCGGTTGCAGGGATCAGGAAAAGGGCACTCCCTCGGGAGCACACAGGGTACGCTCTCCCACACGCTCCACGGCTTCTGAAGAGCTGGAGGAGGGAGAATGCTGTTTGTACCAGGAGGATTCCTGGGTTTCATCACCCCCAGATGATCAAACTGCAATAGACTCCCTTATAGCAGCAATCAACCAAACTCTGCATGTGGAGGATCCCCCATCCACTACCACTGACCATGCGGTCTCCTTTAAGAGGGCAAGGAAACCCCAAAAGGTTTTCGCTGATCACCCAGAGTTTCAGGATATCCTCACAAAGCAAAGCGAGAAGCTTGACAGACGCTTCGGTAACCGAAAACTCATGGAGTCTCGGTACCCTTTTGCCTCACCTGCCCCTAAGGGCTGGGTAGATCCGCCCTCGGTCGACCCCCCCGGTCTCCCGCCTTACCACAAAGACACTCCTGTCTTTACCCGATGGTTCTTCCATTAAGGACCCGACAGACAGACAGGTGGAGCACCTTGCCCGCTCTGCTTTTGAGGCTGCGGGTTCCTCCCTCTCGCCCTCCTTTGCCTCTGTGTGGGTCGCAAAGGCGATCTCGGTCTGGGCAGAATCCCTTAACACTTCGCTTGAGGAATCCCAGTTCACTCAGACCTTCACAGAGGTAACAGCTCATATTGCCGCTGCGGCGGAGTACCTCATCCAGGCCTCCATGGACGCTGCTACCTGCGCAGCGTTTGCCGCCTCAAATACCATAGCCATCCGTAGACCTCTCTGGCTCCGACAATGGCGAGCGGACTCTGCCTCTAAGAAGTCTCTCACGGGCCTTCCTTTTTTTCCAGACCGATTGTTTGGCGAACGTCTGGACAAGCTCATTTCTGACGCCACGGGAGGAAAGAGTACCTCCCTCCCCCAGCTGAAGTCCAGGACGTCCTTCACCAGACGTCCAGTCCTCGTTCCGCTCCTTTCAGAACTCATTTGGTTGGTCGACATCCCGTGCTGTCCCCGCCACCAGCCGCGGACTACGCAGGGACCGACCTTCTCAGCCCTTCCCGAAACCCACTTCGTCATGGCAGCCTAGACCGAAACAGTCCAGGACTAGGGAGACTCGGCCACAACGTTTTCCCCCCTCATGACTCCTTCGGCGCCCTGGAAGACACACTCATTGTAGGAGGTCGACTGCGGCTCTTTCAACACATCTGGGCTGCTGCCTCAGACGACAAATGGGTGCGAGACCTTGTGTCTTCCGGTTACCACATAGAATTTCGGACCCGACCCCCGAGTCGGTTCTTTCTCTCAAACCCCCCAAAGACTCGAAAACGACGCAAAGCTTTTTTCTCAGCAATCCACTCGCTCCATACAGCAGGATAAAGGAAAGAAAAAAAGAAGAGAACAACGGGGCGCCAAATCTAAGTGTAGATGTGTGTAAACACAGATTGTATGATCATACGAATTTTACACTCACCGTGCAGATTTCTTCTGTTTTCGCTAGTATGATCCGTGTAGTGGATCAACTCTCTTATTAATCCTCCAGTATGCAGCACGAATCCTCGGGAAAAACAATGAGAGTACTGAACAGGTGCTCCCACGTGGGTAATGGAGTAAAGACAAAATCCCTTTCGGCGCTTCCGGAGGATAAATGGATTATCAGTGCAAGTTTGCAAAAACTTCAAGAACAAGGGTTTATTAAGGGTTCAATAAAAAACGGACATTTACGGAAGGCTTTTGTTAGCTGAAACGCGTTGTCCGTAAATGTCCGTTTTTTATTGAACCCTTAATAAACCCTTGTTCTTGAAGTTTTTGCAAACTTGCACTGATAATCCATTTATCCTCCGGAAGCGCCGAAAGGGATTTTGTCTTTACTCCATACAGCAGGAGTGATAATACCTGTCCCAGACGACGAGAAGTTCGGGGGTTTTTATTCCAACCTCTTTGTGGTCCCCAAAAAGGATGGGTCAGTTCGACCCATCCTGGACCTCAAACACATAAACAAACATGTGCACGTACGGAGATTCAGAATGTAGTCCCTAAGGTCCATTATTGCATCCATGGTCGAAGGGGAATTCCTCGCCTCCATAGACATCAAGGACGCGTACCTGCACATACCCATCGCCCCAGATCACCAAAAGTTCCTACGCTTCGCAATTCAGGACTCACACTTTCAATTCGTAGCTCTACCCTTCGGCCTTGCCTCCGCACCAAGGGTCTTCACCAAAGTCATGGCGGCCGCCATGAGCGTCCTTCACGCCAGGGGAATAGTCGTTCTCCCTTACTTGGACGACCTCCTCATCAAGGCCCCCTCCTTCCGCGACTGCTCAACCAGCGTACAAATCACTGTCACGGTCCCCCCCTCCTTCCTATTTGGCACCCAGCGTCCCTTCGTGTGGCTCCACAGTGAGTATATATACTGTTTGTTTTGATTATGGTGGGAATCTTCCCAGTTATGTTATATGTACACGCAGAGCTATGGCACGGGGTGCTCTAGTGACATCTAGTGGACGCTCCTGATGTTTCCATAGTAAAGGTGCCTTATCATTTAGCATGTCTAGCAGCTATATATATGTGGGTTCTGTGACCTTGTTTGGGGCTTTTAAGTCCTGTATCATTCCTGTTTCACCCTTTACATGTGCACTTTTCTAAAATAAACTCTTTATATAAAAATTTTCTGGGCGTTTGGTCGTTTGTCCTCCTTTTGTTTTTCTGTTAAATATTGCGACTAGCCCTTAATAGTCCATATCTGCACAGTGGTAGTTTTTTCACATATCCACTAATCCTATGTACTATCTATGTACAGGGCAGCAGTACACTATCTACCATGTGTAGTAGGTTGTTGGTAATTAATTACAAGGCGTTCGCTCTTCAACGAGCGGTACGCTGCCTTCTACGTCCTCCGTCTCGCTCCATTCGATTCAGCATGAAAGTGCTCGGCAGGATGGTGGCGGCTATGGAAGCAGTACCCTTTGCTCAACTGCACCTCCGCCCACTGCAGCTAGCCCTTCTAGCGGCCTGGGACAAGAGCCCCTTCTCCCTGGACAGACATCTTCACCTGACGCCTTCAGTCAGGTACGCACTCCGCTGGTGGCTTCGGTCCTCATCCCTATCGAAGGGGAGATCTTTTCTCCCAGTGAACTGGCTGGTCCTGACCACGGACGCCAGCCTCCTAGGCTGGGGAGCAGTGTACCTGCACCACACTGCTCAAGGACGTTGGACGCCCCAGGAGTCTTTCCTCCCCATCAACATCCTGGAACTCCGCGCGATCTTCCTCGCGCTCAGAGCGTTCAGCCCTCTGCTAGCGGGTCGTCAGATTCGAGTCCAATCGGACAATGCGACAGCTGTAGCCTATATCAATCGGCAGGGGGGCACCCGCAGCAAAGCGGCTTATCTCGAGGCCCACAAGATCCTCAGCTGGGCCGAATTGACGGGATCAGTGATATCAGCGGTACACATACCGGGGGTAGAGAACTGGGCAGCAGACTTTCTGAGTCGCCAAGGCCTGGCTGCCGGAGAATGGTCCCTCCACCCAGATGTGTTTCTACACATCTGCACTCGCTGGGGCACACCAGATGTGGACCTAATGGCCTCAAGGTTGAATGCAAAGGTACCCGCGTTCATAGCCAGGTCACGCGACCCGCAGTCCATCGGATGCACTCTCTTGCCGCGAGCCTTTTCTGATCTTTCACCAGCACAAGGTGGTTCTGCGCCCTCTCCCGGATTTCCTTCCAAAGGTTCTTACCCCGTTTCATTTGAACGAGGACATTGTCCTGCCTTCCTTTTGTCCACACCCAGTTCATAGGGTGGAAAGGTCTCTGCATTCGTTAGACCTCATTAGAGCTCTCAGATATTACATATCCAGGACAGCCCCATTTAGGAAAACGGACTCTTTGTTCGTCATTCCTGAGGGGCCTAAGAAGCGACAGGCAGCTTCAAAGGCGACGCTGCCTCGCTGGATTCGCTCTGCGATCCAGGAAGTCTACCGCTTGCAACTCATGCCCATTCCTAGTGGGCTGCGGGCTCATTCCACGCGAGCAGTTGGCGCTTCGTGGGCCATTCGGCATCAGGCTTCAGTGGAACAGGTGTGTAAGGCTGCGACCTGGTCTAGCCTACATACATTTTCAAAGCATTACAGAGTCCATACCCAGGCTTCAGCTGAGGCAAATCTGGGTTGGAAAATTCTGCAAACGGCAGTAGAGCACCTCTCTCAGTAGGCGCTCCAGGCTGTCCGGGACTGGTTCCTAGTCCTTGGGTTGTGTTGTCTTTTTTTATGTTTCCCACCCATGGACTGCTTTAGGACGTCCCATGGTCCTGTGTCCCCCAATGAGGCATCAGAGAAAAACGGATTTTTGTGTACTCACCGTAAAATCGTTTTCTCTTAGCCATCATTGGGGGACACAGCACCCACCCTGTTGCCCTGTTGGGCCTTGGTTCTCTCAGTACCTTATTTGGTTATGACTCTTTTTTTTCTCATGTTCCTCTGTTGAGAAGTTTTTACTGTTTTTTTTTCTCCTACTGCTTGTGTACTAAAACTGAGCTTGCCTGGCCCGGCCAGGGGGTGTATACTGTAGAGGAGGAGCTATGCTTTTGCATCTACTTAGTGTCCTCCTATGGATAGGCAGCATAACACCCATGGTCCTGTGTCCCCCAATGATGGCTAAGAGAAAACGATTTTACGGTGAGTACACAAAAATCCGTTTATCCCGCCCCTCTTGGCTCTTTTGCAATGTTTACGATCACACTGCCATTAATTTTGCCCATTTTCAATATGGCTACTTTCCGTCCTGATGTCAGAGCGCGCCAGGCGTGTTGGAGTCTGCCTCTCCTTCTCTGTCGGCGCCCAATTGAGGGAGGGTTCCTGCGCTTGCGCGGGGCTCCTAACGGTGCGCCGACGGAGGTGGATGATGCGACTTCCGTCACGTGGGGCGCGCCGTTATGAACTTCAGGTGGGCTTTCTAGTACTTAAGAGTGACCCGGCAGCTACCCCAGCACCTCCTGACGAAGCGAGAGGCGAAACGCACGTCGAGGTGCTGGGCGTTGTGGTCCGACAATCTGGGTCCCCTTCTCTAACACCCTCCAGCCTATACGGAAGGTCCCTTGGCTCATCCTGGCCTTAGGTGTATATGCATCATCATTTCTGGAGGTCTTACATTGGTGCCTGGATAATATAATATTACCTTATATCATGTAAAGAGATTTAACTCTTTTTGATTGCTGTTATCCATGCCTCTCCTTTTCACCATTATGGTTATAGGTCAAGGAAAGTGTCCAAGGTGGACTATATACCTGTCTGTATGCACTTGCACTTTATAGGGTTACTGTGATAGACTATTGGGTTTCATTATGTACTTTCGGCACCCAGATGCCCTTATATGATTGTACTTACATTTAATCTTGATCATGTTTGTTCCACAATGCACCAGTTTAGTTGTGTATGGTTTTATGGGGTAGGGAGTTTTTATTATTTGTGAGGCTCAGCACTTCATGAAATTGTCATGAAATTTTTGCTGTAATAAAATATGATGAATTTTTCTAAAAGCACACGTGTTTGATGCATCATTGTAAACAATTGTGCTCTGCAGAACTCTGGTTTTTGGTTTATATATGTTAAGTATGGTGAGATCTGCTCTAATTATACTATAGTGGAATATGGATCTGTATTTCTCTTTTTGGTTTAATATTGTGTCGGGATGTGCTGCAGAAAAACAGAGAAGATGGAAGTCTGCAGAGATTGACTGTGGCCAAGAAAATTCATCATGGCATCTGGACAAGATGAAGAAAGGAAAAAGAACGACTCCGATCAGAGACAACGTCATCTATAAGGTACCTAAATGTAAATGATTATACTGACTAATCCTCATCAGTACTGTGGTTCCATTATGGTCTGATGATGACTGGTAACAATCACTCCCAGTATTTTCTTACCATTGTTAAGGTCATACCAGAAGTTGTAGGTTTATGTAAAACAAATAAATATATGTAAACTAGAAGGTGGCCCGATTCTAACGCATCGGGTATTCTAGAATTTACATATTGTGTAGTTAATGTATGATTTTTGTTATATATATAGATGTTGTATAGTTGCCAAGTGTTTGTGTAGGGAGCTGTAAATGTTCTGGGTGTTGTCTGGGTGTGGGGGGGTGTGAGAGCGGTGTTGTTTGTGTGTTGCGTTGTGTGTTGCATTGTTTGTGGAGCGCTGTGTGTCTGTAGCGTTGTGTGTGTGGTGCTGTGTGTGTTGCACGGTTTGTGTGGGTGTGTGTGTTTGTGGGGTGCGTGTGTGTGTTTTGGGGGGAGGTATGTTTTGTGCAATGTGTGTGTTGCGCGGTATGTGCATATATTTGTGTGTGCCGCGGTGTTTGTGTGTGGTGTGTGTGCGGCGTTGTCTGTGTGTGTGTGGGTGTCTGTGCAGGGCGGTGTTTGTGGTTCCCAGTGTGTGTGTGTGGTGTGTTCTGTGGTGCATGTGTGGCAGTGTGTGTGTGTTTTGGGGGGAGGTGTGCACCCCCCATCGTGGTCCACCCCCATGCTGCACCCCCCATCGTGCTCCTTCCCCCATGCTGCGCATCCCCCATGCTGCTCACCCCCATCGTGCTTCATCCCCCATGCTGCGCACCCCCCATCGTGCTCCATCCCCCATACTGCGCACCCTCATCATGCTGCGCACCCCCATCATGCTCCATCCCTCATGCTGCGCACCCCCCATCGTGTTTCATCCCCCCCCATTCTGGGCACCCCCCATCGTGGTCCACCCCCCATCGTGCTCCATCCCCCATGCTGCACTCCCCATCGTGCTCCATCCCCCATGCTGCGCACCCCCCATCGTGCTCCATCCCCCCCATTCTGGGCACCCCCCATCGTGCTCCATCCCCCATGCTGCGCACACCCCATCGTGTTTCATCCCCCCATTCTGGGCACCCCCCATCGTGGTCCACCCCCCATGCTGCACCCCCCATCGTGCTCCATCCCCCATGCTGCGCACTCCCCATCGTGCTCCATCCCCCATGCTGCGCACCCCCCATCGTGCTCCATCCCCCCATTCTGGGCACCCCCCATCGTGCTCCATCCCCCATGCTGCGCACCCCCCATCGTGTTTCATCCCCCCATTCTGGGCACCCCCCATCGTGGTCCACCCCCCATGCTGCACCCCCCATCGTGCTCCAGCCCCCATGCTGCACCCCCCATCGTGCTCCATCCCCCATGCTGCACCCCCCTTCGTGCTCCATCCCCCATGCTGCACCCCCATCGTGCTCCATCCCCCATGCTGCGCACCCCCCATCGTGCTCCATCCCCCATGCTGCGCACCCCCCATCGTGTTTCATCCCCCATTTCTGGGCACCCCCCATCGTGCTCCATCCCCCATGCTGCACCTCCCATCGTGCTCCATCCCCCATGCTGCGCACACCCCATCGTGTTTCATCCCCCCATTCTGGGCACCCCCCATCGTGGTCCACCCCCCATGCTGCACCCCCCATCGTGCTCCATCCCCCATGCTGCGAACCCCTCAGAGAGGAGTATAATAGGAGGATTATAATAGGAGTATAATGGGAGGAGTAGTCCTGGGGAAAGAGGAGTATAATGGGAGGAGTTGTCCTGGGGGGAGGTGTACAGGTGCCCAACGTGTGCGGGGGGCGTGGCCGAGCGGGCATAGTGTGAGGGGGCGTGGCCTTGCGGGCATAGTGTGAGGGGGCGTGGCCTTGCGGGCATAGTGTGAGGAGGCATGGCCTAGCGGGCATAGTGTGAGGGGGCGTGGCCTAGCGGGCATCGCATGCGGGGCGTGGCCTAGCGGGCATCGCATGCAGGGGGCGTGGCCTAGCGGGCATCACGTGCGGGGCGTGGCCTAGCGGGCATCGCGTGCGGGGCGCGTGGCCTAGTGGGCATCACGTGCGGGGGGCAAGCCTGGCCAAACAGTTAATCCATGCGGGGCCGAGCCGAGCGGCCAATCCATGTGGAGGGGCGGGGCCAGGCTCAGCCCAGCAGCCAATCCGACGGTTGTCACTGTAAGGACACTGTCACGGTGACACAATGTCACGGTGACACAATTTTGGAGCAAGACAGACAGACAGACAGAATAAGGCAATTATATATATAGACTAGAAGGTGGCCCGATTCTACGCATCGGGTATTCTAGAATTTACGTATTGTGTAGTTCATGTATGATTTTTGTTATATATAGATGTTGTACTGTGTAGTTACCAAGTGTTTGTGTAGGGGCTGTACATGTTCTGGGTGTTGTCTGGGTGTGACGGGGGGTGAGAGCGGTGTTGTATGTGTGTTGCGTGTGTTGCGTTGTTTGTGGAGCGCTGTGTGTCTGTAGCGTTGTGTGTGTGTTGCGCGGTTTGTGTGTGTGTGGTGTGTTTTGGGGGGAGGTATGTTTTGTGCAATGTGTGTGTTGTGCGGTATGTGCGTATATTTGTGTGTGCCGTGGTGTTTGTGTGTTGGGTGCTGTGTGTGCGCAGCATTGTCTGTGTGTGTGGGTGTCTGTGTAGTGCAGTTGTTTGTGGTTCCCAGTGTGTGTGTGTGTGTGTGATGTGTGGTGTGTGGTGTGTTGTGCAGTGCGCGCGCGTGTGTGTGTGTGTGTGTTTTGGGGGGAGGTGCGCACTCCAAAACGTGCTCCATCCCCCATGCAGCGCACTCTCCATCGTGCTCCATCCCCCATGCAGCGCACTCCCCATCGTGCTCCATCCCCTATGCTGCGCACCCCCCATCGTGCTCCATCTCCCATGCTGCGCACTCCCAAACGTGCTCCATCCGCCATGCTGCGCACTCCCAAACGTGCTCCATCCCCCATGCTGTGAACTCCCCATCGTGCTCCATCCCCGATGCTGCGCACCCCCCCATCATGCTCCATCCCCGATGCTGCGCACCCCCCATCGTGCTCCATCCCCCATGCTGCACCAGCATCAGCCTCTCTGCCCCCAGCATCAGCTTCTCTGCCCCCAGCATCAGCCTCTCTCCTCCCAGCATCAGCCTCTCTCATCCTAGCATGAGCCTCTCTCCTCCCAGCATCAGCCTCTCCTCTCTGTCCCCAGCATCAGCCTCTCTCCTCCCAGCCTTCCCCAGCATCAGCCTCTCTCCTCCCAGCCTCCCTCCTCCTACCCTCCCCCAGCATCAGCCTCCCTCTCCCAGCCTCCCCCAGCATCAGCCTCCCCCAGCATCAGCTTCTCTTCTCTCAGCCTACCTCTTCCAGCCTCCCTCCTCCCAGCCTCCCTCAGCATCAGCCTCCCTCTCCCAGCCTCCCCAAGCATCAGCCTCCACCAGCATCAGACTCTCTCCTTCCAGCCTCCCCCAGCATCAGCCTCCGCCAGCATCAGCCTCTTTCCTTCCAGCCTCCTCCAGCATCAGCCTCCCTCTCCCAGCCTTCCCCAGGATCAGCCTCTCTCCTCCCAGCCTCCGTCCTCCCAGCCTTCCCCAGCATCAGCTTTCCCCTCCCAGCCTCCCTCAGCATCAGCCTCCCCCAGCATCAGCCTCTCTCCTTCCAGCTTCCCTCAGCATCAGCCTCCCCTTCCCAGCCTTCCCGAGGATCAGCCTCTCTCCTCCCAGCCTCCTTCTTCCCAGCCTCCCTCAGCATCAGCCTTCCGCTCCCAGTCTCCCCCAGCATCAGCCTCCCCAAGCATCAGCCTCCACCAGCATCAGCCTCTCTCCTTCCAGCCTCCCCCAGCATCAGCCTCCCCTTCCCAGCCTTCCCCAGGTTCAGCCTCTCTCCTCCCAGCATCCTTCCTCCCAGCCTCCTTCCTCCCAGCCTCCCTCAGCATCAGCCTTCCGCTCCCAGTCTCCCCCAGCATCAGCCTCCCCAAGCATCAGCCTCCACCAGCATCAGCCTCTTTCCTTCCAGCCTCCCCCAGCATCAGCCTCACTCCTTCCAGCCTCCATCAGCATCAGCCTCCCGTTCCCAGCCTTCCCCAGGATCAGCCTCTCTCCTCCCAGCCTCCTTCCTCCCAGCCTCCCTCAGCATCAGCCTTCCCCTCCCAGTCTCCCCCAGCATCAGCCTCCCCAAGCATCAGCCTCCACCAGCATTAGCTTCTCTCCTTCCAGCCTCCCCCAGCATCAGCCTCCCCAAGCATCAGCCTCCACCAGCATCAGCCTCCCTCGTCCCAGCCTCCCCCAGCATCAGCCTCCCCCTCCCAGCCTCCCCCATCATCACCCTCTCTCCTCCCAGCCTTCCCCATGATCAGCCTCTCTGCTCCCAGCCTCCTCCAGCACGCCGTGCTCCTCTGCCGACACTCACACACCCGATCGCATCCACTCACACACACCCGATCGCATCCACTCACACACACCCGATCGCATCCACTCACACACACCCGATCGCATCCACTCACACACACCCGATCGCATCCACTCACACACACCCGATCGCATCCACTCACACACACCCGATCGCATCCACTCACACACACCCGATCGCATCCACTCACACACACAGACACTGACGATATCGCACATACGCGCTGATACTCACAACATCCGGACATACCACATGCCCCTGGCCATGTGATCCTCCGTCAGGTCCTGGAAGATCACAACAGCACAGTATCGAGGCCGAGAAGCAAGCGATATCGCCGGATGCTGTGAGTGTGTGGACGCGATGTGTGTGCGAGGTGTGTGTGAGGTGTGTGTGAGGTGTTTGTGAGAGTGAGTGCGATCTGATGTGTGTGTGTATGCGTGTGTGTGTGCTGTTATGTTTGTGCGTGTGGAAGTCCCGCCGCTGCAGGACCTTGATTTACTGGTAACTATGCAAGCATGGTTACCAGCGCAACACGTCCCCCGCTCGCACGGGAGCCAACACCAGCATACGGCGGCGGCGTACGCTGATGTGGGCTCCCGTTGGTGAGGGGGGAAAGGGGGGGGGAGTACAGTACTCACCTGGGATTCGTGGCTCCGTGACCGTGTCAGTTCAGGCAATGCGGGGGGGGGGGCGAGAGCTAACGTCTATTGCGTGAGGGGGGCGGGGCGTGGCGTGGGCGAGTTGCCAATGCCTGCAGGGTGCCGGGGCGAGAGGCCAATCTGTGGGGGGGGGCAGAGCCTGGGCGAGCGGCTGGCCAATCCGTGTGGGGGCGCAGCCGGGGCGAGAGGCCAATCCGTGTGGGGGGGCGGGGCCATGGCGAACCCAGCGGCCATTCAGCTTTGTGTCACCGTAAGGACATGTCACGGTGACACAATTTTGGAGCATGACAGACAGACAGACAGAATAAGGCAATTATATATATAGATATATAGATTGTAAATATATGTGTGTTTATGTGTGTGTGTATATATACAGTGGTACCTTGCTTAACGAGAACAATCCGTTCTGGGACTGTGCTTGGTAATCAAGGTACTCGTTCAGCAAAGCAAGATTTCCGATAGGAAATCATTGCAATGCTGACGATCCGTTCCACAACTTCTAAAATGTCCCATCCTGGTCCCCTATTCTATCATTCCACACATGCACAAACACACACAAACACATAAAAACACACACAAACTCACACAGACACACATGCACGCATGCACACACACATATTATATGCTCACCTTACCTTCCGTTCCATCGCTGGTCTGCTGGGACTTGCTGTTCTCTGGTACGGGGCCGGGCTGTGTAACGCGTTACCATAACGACGAGGCAGGAAGTTCCCGGCCAGAGCGCTGACGTCAAAGGCAGAGACGCTTGCCTCTGATTGGCCAGCGCTCTGCCTGTCATTAGCGGTGACAGGAAGTTCCTCCCTCGTCGCTAAATAAGTTGTATAGCTGAAAATATAATCTTGTCCTGTAAAAAACACGCCTCCGTACAGAAATAAAAAATCTATAATTTTTTCTAAAAAATTAATTTTATGGTAAAAGCTGCAAAACATAAAAAAAATATAAATGTAGTATCGCTATAATCATGCTGACCAGAAGAATAAAGCAATCTTATCACTTTTACAACATGGTGAACGCCTAAAAGAAACAAAATAATAAATTCTTAATTACTGTTTCTTCTTGATTCTGCTTCAAAAGTGCGGAACGCAAAGTGGTCAAAAAAATATTATGTGGCCAAAATGATACCAGTAAAAAAATTCAAAATACAAGCCTTCAGATGACTGTCGGCATAATCATTGAACATTTGGTGATGCAGAAAACCTTTATTTTGTAAAAGAGTTTTTAAGGCCAGCGTCACACTTGCGTATGAAAAATCGGTCCGATTCTCATGCCAGAGAGTAGGACGATTTTTTTCTCACTTTTCATCCGTGTGCTGTCAGTGTGCAATCCGTTTTTTTTTCTCAGCAGTGGTTACTCATTTACAGTCATGTACAGGAGCATTTACAGTGTTCTCTGCTACAGGATAGAATTGTATTTAGAAAAACGGATGTCACTAGGATGGTCCGTGTGCCGTCCATGTGACATCCTTTTTTTCTTTATCGTTCCTATGGGAGACCCAGACATTGGGTGTATAGCTTCTGCCTCCGGAGGACACACAAAGTACTACTTTAAAAAGTGTAGCTCCTCCCTCTGAGCATATACACCCCCTGGATAACCAGATCTAGCCAGTTCATTGCTTTGTGTTCAGGAGGCATACATCCACACATGCATTCTCATCTGATTTTTCATTTTTGGAAAGTTTTTTGAAGAAAAGCGGGTCCAAGCCTGGACTCCCGGCATGTCCCTTCTCACCCCACTGTGTCGGCGGTGTTGTTAAGGTTGATTCCAAGGCTGGAGCCTTACATGCCGCGCTCCTTCACCATCCCTCGGGCTCTGGCTTGAAGTGGGAGCCAGCACGGTTCTCTTTGCTTTGCAGGAGACCGGTCTCCATCCGCAGCCCTTTAGGATCCTGCTGGACGGAGCACTCATCCCCAGGGACTTGGAACCCTGCGTCTCAGCAAGCTAAGTACCTGAGACGTTTATATTCGGGGGGTCCCGGTACTTTATTATGGTGGGAGAGTGTGCTGTGTAACTTTTCTGACATTTCCGGCCGGTTCTCTGGTTGTCGCCTGAGAACCGCGCCGATGGTGCCTGCGCGCCGGCCGCATCGCTTAAATTTAGGCCCCGGCTTCGCCGGAGGCCTACTTTCGATTTCACTGCCCTCGCATGTCAATCATGCAGAGGGACAGTGCGGCTCCGCCCAGCGGCCGTTCGGCACAGGGGAGGGACACTCCTCTCTGAGTACATGTCCCCTCCCCTGTAAATCTCCTTGGCCCTCCAGATCCCGCTCTCAGAGCAGGTCCCGCCCCCTCTCCTCGCTCCGGCGCCATTTTCTCAGCGTTTTTCTCTGGATCAGCGCTGGCTGCAGCATCCCTGCTAAGCTGCTTGGGGGTCCGGGCTGTGGGATCTGGAGGGCACACAAACGGTCTGGTAAGCCACAACCTCCGGTTGTGGACCTTCTTATATACTCTCTGGGGGTCATTCTGGCTCAGAGCCCCCACTTCAGCAGCATGTCTCACACCAGGAGCAAGGCTGCAAGGCTGTACTCAATATGCACTGCATGTAAGCTCGTGCTGCCTGAACCGAGCACATATCCACATTGTGATGCCTGCTCTAACCTGACAATGCCTCAGCCTGGAATCGCACCCACAGTGGTCCCTCCGGCTGCTCCGGCTCCGGTGGCTGAACCCCCGGCTTGGGTAGAATCCTTCTCTAGGTCAATCTCCCAGTCTTTTGCCGACTCCATGGGACAGCTGTCCCGGACTTTGCTGAACATGCATCAGCCCCCTTCACAGGGTGCCTCTGCTGCTAGGGCTCTCTCAGCGGAGCTCACAGAGGATTCTTCATCTGGTCCCAGACCCCGTCCTCCTAAAAGGAGACGCAGGGCCCCCTCTCCTTCCTCGTCCCGCGGCTCTGATTCAAGAGCTGACTCGCAGGACGAGGAGGATGCCTTTACTGGGGGCTCGGAGGCTACCTCCATGTGCCCCATTGATCTGTCCGAAAGTGACTCAGATGTTAGTGATTTGATTGCGTCCATTAATTCTGTACTGGACCTCAATCCGCCAGTATCAGAGGAGCAACCCTCTCTGGCAGAAAAGCACCAGTTTACCTTGCCTAAGAGGACAAGGAGTGTGTTCTTTAACCACTCCAGTTTTCAGGCCACTGTGACCAAGCCTAGGGCCTGTCCTGACAAACGCTTCCCAAAGCATGGTTCTGATGACCGTTTTCCCTTTCCACCTGAGGTGGTCAAGGAGTGGGCTCATTCACCAAAGGTAGACCCTCCGGTGTCTAGACTCTCAGCCCGGACCGTTGTATCAGTGGCTGATGGCACCTCTCTTAAGGATTCCACTGACCGCCAGGTTGACCTTCTGGCCAAATCTGTATATGAGGCGGCAGGGGCCTCGTTCTCCCCATCTTTTGCAGCAGTGTGGGCTCTCAAAGCCATCTCTGCTTCTCTAGAGGAGATGCATTCCCTCACCAGGGAATCTATGCCCGAAATGGTTGCCTTAACTTCCCAAGCTTCAGCTTTTTCATCCTATGCCATGTCTGCCATGCTGGAGGTTTCTCACCGCACTGTGGTGGCTTCGGCTAATTCCCTCGCTATCCGCAGGATCTTGTGTCTTCGAGAGTGGAAGGCAGATGCTTCTTCAAAGAAGTACCTTGCTGGGCTCTATTTTGCTGGATCCAGGCTATTCGGTGAACAACTGGATGAAATTATTAAGGAAGCTACTGGCGGGAAGAGTACTTCCATGCCACAAACTAAAACCAGGAAACCTGCCCAGGGTAGGAACCAGTCGAGGTTTCGTTCCTTTCGTTCCTCCAACTGGTCATCCTCTAAGCCCTCGGCCTCGTCCACTAACTCAGCCAAGGACCAAAAACCCAACTGGCGCACAAAGGCGCGGCCACAAAAGACCGCAGGAGCTGCTGCCACTAAGGCAGCCTCCTCTTGACTATCTGGCCGCGCCAGCAACGTCCTTAGTCGGTGGCAGGCTCTCCCACTTTGGCGACGTGTGGTTTCAACACGTCTCCGATCAGTGGGTGCGGAATATCATCTCCCACGGCTACAGGATAGAATTCTCTTCCAGCCCGCCAAACAGATTTTTTCTGTCAACTCCCCCCTGCTCCAAGGCCGCCGCCTTCTCTCAGGCCGTGGCATCCTTGCAGGCCAACGGAGTAATTGTACCGGTTCCTGCCCGGGAGCGGTTCAGAGGTTTCTACTCAAATCTCTTCCTAGTCCCCAAAAAGGACGGTTCCTTCCGGACCATCCTGGATCTCAAGCTTCTCAACAAGCATGTTCAGGTGCGGCATTTTCGCATGGGGTCTCTGCGATCAGTCATTGCCTCAATGACCCAAGGAGATTTCCTGGCATCCATCGACATCAGTGATGCCTATCTGCATGTGCCAATTGCAGTTTCACACCAGCGTTGGCTACGTTTTGCAATCGGAGAGGACCATTTCCAATTCGTGGCTCTCCCCTTCGGGTTAGCCACGGCCCCTCGAGTATTCACCAAGGTCATGGCAGCAGTGGTTGCGGTTCTGCACCTCCAGGGGTTGGCAGTGATTCCTTACCTGGACGACCTTCTAGTCAAGGCTTCATCCAGCGCAGACTGTCAGCGGAGTGTCTCGCTCTTGCCACTCTAGCCCAATTCGGGTGGCTTGTCAATCTGCCCAAATCCACTCTGACTCCGACCCAGAGGCTCACGTACCTAGGGATGCAGTTCGAGACTCTGCCGGCACTTGTGAAGCTGCCCTTAGTCAAACAGCAGTCCCTCCATCTGGCGGTGCGCTCTCTGCTGAGGCCCCGCCGTCATTCCATCAGGCACCTAATGCAGGTGCTGGGTCAGATGGTGGCATCAATGGAGGCTGTTCCCTTTGCCCAGTTCCATCTGCGTCCTCTGCAGCTGGACATTCTCCGCTGTTGGGAGAAGCGGACTTCCTCCTTGCACAGGCTAGTGGCTCTGTCGCCACAGACCAGGGGCTCCCTTCAGTGGTGGCTTCGGCCCCTCTCTCTGTCTCAGGGACGCTCCTTCCTGGCCCCGTCCTGGGTGATCCTCACCACGGATGCCAGTCTATCCGGCTGGGGAGCGGTATGTCTCCACCACCGAGCACAGGGCACTTGGACTCCGTCCGAATCAGCCCTCTCGATCAATGTGCTGGAAACCAGAGCTGTGCTTCTAGCTCTCCTAGCCTTTCACCACCTTTTGGCGGGCAAGCACATCCGAGTCCAGTCAGACAACGCGACAGCGGTTGCCTACATCAATCACCAAGGCGGGACACGCAGCCGCCTGGCAATGTTGGAGGTTCAACGCATCCTTCAATGGACGGAGGACTCCAAGTCCACCATATCCGCAGTCCACATCCCAGGTGTGGAAAACTGGGAAGCAGATTATCTCAGCCGTCAAACCGTGGACAGTGGCGAGTGGTCCCTGCATCCGGCAGTGGGGCACTCCGGAAGTGGATCTAATGGCATCCCGGCACAACAACAAGGTTCCGGTTTACGTGGCTCGCTCCCACGATCCTCAGGCCTTTGCAGCGGACGCTCTGGTTCAAGATTGGTCCCAGTTTCGTCTGTCCTACGTGTTTCCCCCTCTAGCTCTCTTGCCCAGAGTCCTGCGCAAGATCAGAATGGAGGGCCGTCGGGTCATCCTCATTGCTCCGGACTGGCCCAGGCGAGCTTGGTACCCAGACCTGCTCCATCTGTCCGTAGAGGTGCCGTGGCATCTTCCGGACTGTCCAGACCTTCTCTCACAAGGTCCGTTTTTCCGCCAGAATTCTGCGGCTCTCAGATTGACGGCGTGGCTCTTGAGTCCTGGATCTTGACGGCTTCTGGTATTCCTCCTGAAGTCATCTCCACTATGACTCGGGCTCTGAAGTCTTCCTCGGCCAAAATCTATCACAGGACCTGGAGAATTTTTCTGTCCTGGTGTCGCTCTTCCTGCCATGCTCCTTGGCCTTTTTCCTTGCCGACCCTTCAGTCCTTTCTACAGTCCGGTCTGCAGCTAGGACTATCCCTCAATTCCCTCAAGAGACAAGTCTCGGCTCTGTCAGTGTTGTTGCAGCGGCGTATCGCCCGGCTGGCTCAGGTGCGCACCTTCATGCAGGGCGCGTCTCACATCATTCCGCCTTACCGGCGGCCCTTGGATCCCTAGGACCTCAATCTGGTCCTCACGGCCTTGCAGAAACCCCCCTTTGAGCCTCTTAGGGAGGTTTCTTTGTCTCGTCTTTCACAGAAAGTGGTCTTTCTAGTGGCCATAACTTCCCTCAGGAGAGTCTCTGATTTGACTGCGCTCTCTTCGGAGTCACCTTTTTTGGTTTTTCATCAAGACAAGGTGGTTCTCCGTCCGACTCCGGATTTTCTCCCTAAGGTGGTTTCTCCTTTCCACCTTAACCAGGACATTTCCCTGCCTTCCTTTTGTCCAGCTCCTGTTCATCGCTTTGAAAAAGCGTTGCATACTCTGGATCTGGTGCGGGCGCTCCGGATCTATGTGTCTCGCACCGCTGTTCTTAGGCGGTGCACCTCTCTTTTTGTGCTAACCACAGGTCGGCGTAAGGGCCTCTCGGCTTCTAAGCCGACCTTAGCTCGTTGGATTAGGTCGGCCATTTCCGATGCCTACCAGGCTGTGTACTCAGGTGCCTCCCCCGCCGGGGATCAAGGCACACTCGACCAGAGCTGTCGGTGCCTCTTGGGCTTTCAGGCACCAGGCTACGGCTCAGCAGGTCTGTCAGGCTGCCACTTGGACTAGCCTGCATACCTTTTCAAAGCACTACCAAGTGCATGCTCATGCTTCGGCAGATGCGAGCTTGGGCAGACGCATCCTTCAGGCGGCTGTCGCCCATTTGTGAAGTTAGGCTCCGCCTACTTCTCAGTTTTCTGTTTATTCCCACCCATGGACTGCTTTGAAACGTCCCAATGTCTGGGTCTCCCATAGGAACGATAAAGAAAAAGAGAATTTTGTTTACTTACCGTAAATTCTTTTTCTTATAGTTCCGTATTGGGAGACCCAGCACCCTCCCTGTTGCCTGTTGGCAGTTTCTTGTTCCGCGTGTTATCACCGGCTGTTGTCGTAGACAGAGGCTCCGGTTGTTCCGGTTCTTGCTCTGCCTTTACTTGTGGGTGGCTATTCTCCTTCAGCTTTTGCACTAAACTGGCTAGATCTGGTTATCCAGGGGGTGTATATGCTCAGAGGGAGGAGCTACACTTTTTAGTGTAGTACTTTGTGTGTCCTCCGGAGGCAGAAGCTATACACCCAATGTCTGGGTCTCCCAATACGGAACTATAAGAAAAAGAATTTACGGTAAGTAAACAAAATTCTCTTTTCTCACAACCATAGACTTGCATTGGAGAGTCTTGCACGAGAAACTCTAGAAATCGCAGCATGTTGCGATTTTTTTTTTTTTTTTTTCTTCAGTCTGATTTGAGCTGAGGAAAAAAAAGCACATCGGAGCTGCCTCATTGATTAACATTTGGTCCGCGTGCAATGCGAGATTTTCTCACATTGCACTCGTGCAAGTCAATCGCAAGTGTGACACCGGCCTTAGTGTATTGATATCAGATATTGCCGTAGTCATACTAACCTGGGGAATAAAGCCACCTTATCACTTATACAACAGTGAAAGGCATAAAAATAATAATAAGGCAAATTGTTCAACTACTGTTGATTTGTTTATTCTGCCTCCAAAAGATTGAAGTAAGGCTCAGCTCACATTTATACTGCGCTCTTCTTCGACAACTTACACTGCAAATTATTTGTATTCTCTGAAATACATGATTCAGACAAAATTCCCAATGGAAATTTTCACTGTAATGAGGCAGAGGGAATCACTTTGAACTCTTACCTGGCCTGAGGTCCAGCGGTGTCCATCCTTTTACTTGTCTTATTAGGCGAGCACACAAGTGCAGTCAACAACAGTTTTGTGCACCTTTGAAAAGAATTACCGGGTTTTTGGGATTATAAGATGCACTTTTCCTCCTCGCAGGGTCTGTGGCAGCTGGTGCTGGGGTGGCTGTTCGATGTCTGCAGTGGCTGTGCAGTGTCTTTGGCGGCTGTACGGTGTCTGCACGGGGTCTTCGGCGGCTGGACTGGTGCTGCAAGTCGGACGGTGAGGACTTCAAATGATGCCGCCCGGAGTCGGCGCATGCGCAGATGGAGCTCTCGGCTCAAGATTTTATCTGCGCAGGCGCTGCCTCCGGCCCATTAATCTCCCTTAAGCGGACTTCAGGAAAATGGCGCCCAGAGGTGGCGCTTACGCAGATGAAATCTCGGCTTGCCATTGAGAATAGAGCTCAATCTGCGCTGACACCATTTCTTTGAAGCCATCAACGCGCGCAGCCACCGCAGCTGCAGCAATTGCCGCAGCACAGCAGCCCGAGCCTTCACCGCAGCCCGAGCCTTCACCACAGCCCCAGCCTCCGCCGCTGCATCAGCACAGCCTACAGTTTCTGGGACACCCACCGCCCCTGCCTCCTGTGACTCCTCGACCACCGCTACTGCCCCCTCCAGTAAGACATCACCGGATTACAAGACGGACCCCATTTTTATTTATTTTTTTTTTTTCACCTTTTTTTGCTCTGAATTTGGGGTGCGACCTATAATCCGGTGCATCTTATAAAACGAAAAATATAGTACACTGCTGAACAGAGGCCAAGTGGAGTCCGGAGTAACTCTGCTGCCTCATTCGTGATTGGACCTGTCACGGGTTTCACCTGAATCACATATTTTGGAAATGTATATTGAAACCCTAATGTAAGTGCTCAGCATAGAGCACAGGATAAATGTGAACTGAACCAAAATGTTCTGTACCCTAAATTGCCACCTATAGCATTCAACTCAACCCACAAAAAAATAAAATGTCACCACCCAGGTCCTTCATCTGTTAATGGAATAGGTGGCTTTCACATTACTGGTAGAACTGCTATGGCTCTGTCCGAAAACAAAACTAGTAAAATTTGCACTCCCATATCCAAATGCCCCCCCATCCCTTCTGAGCACCACATTGTCTCTAAACCACAATGAACATCCACATGTGTGGCATTGTTGTAGTGAGAAGAGCCTGTTTAATTTCCAGGGTGTGGGTCTCCAGAAGCACGAGCTGGGCGCAATGTATGGGCACTACAAGGGCTTATTTGCAATTTTTAATTCTGCAACATTCACGGTGTTTGACCACATGGGTGTTTTCCAGAGACAAAATCGTCACTATAATCATACATGAATTCCCAGAATGGTGTAATTTGCAAAATGTGGTCACTTGAAGGGGTTTCTGTTTTTCTGCAATATTGGGGCACTGCAAATGAAGCTCACAAACTATTCTAGGAAAATCTGTGCTTCAAAAATCAAAAGGCGCTCCTTCCCTCCTGAACCCTGTGGTGTAGCCACACCAAACTGTACAGTCATATGTGGGTTATTGCCACATTCAGGAAAAATTGTGTAACACATTATGGTTCCTTTTTACCTACTTCCCTTGTGAAAATTGGAACTCTGGGGGTAAAGCAACATTTTTGTGGTAAAAATGTAATTATTTTTTTTCCTTCACCCTATGATGGGACCACGAGAGAGAGGATCCGCCCTTCAAGGATTGGAAACCTACAGGATAAAAAGGGCGTCACCTCTCCCGACATCAATTGGTTTCCTGTCCTTAAATGGGGAATATCAGGATACGATGGCCCTGGAGGGCCTTGGAAGAATTTTTACTTACCCAGCCACAGCGGTCTTTTATGGAGGCGGCACGGGTCTTGCCTCGGCCAGCGTGGGTTTCCTGGATATGCTACAGCGGACCCACGGGGGCTTTGATAGTGAGCGGACGTAGGCTGCGGCCCCCTCTCTGGGGTGGTAGCCACTGCCTGGTGCCTCCAGCAGCATATGCCGAAGCAACGAGCGGCGCCATCTTGGATGGCGTTGCGTGGTCCCGCGCACGTGCGGGAGCTTCGGCTCCTTCTTTTGTGTGGCGCCTTTTTTTCCATTTGCGCATGTGCGGGTGTACCGTAATGACGCTGTTCTGGCCCGTGACGATCAGACCTGGAAGTGGTTAAGGAGGCGCTGGACGGGGCTGTCAAGCACCTCGTCCGTTTAAAAATGGCGAGGGGCCCACGGGTCAGTGGCATCTGCTCCAGTGTGACCCCTCGAGCAGGATAGACTAGGACAAGGACCAGTATCGTGATAAGCAGCAGTGACAAATGCTGCAGTCGTTATCCCCATCTGCTACTAAGAAGCCTGAAAGACACGAGAAGCAGCCTCAGTGTCGTCGAAGCGATACTAGATCCGGTGGAAGACTCTTTAGTAAGAGTGGTACCCGATCCAGTCAGCAGAGCCGTGGCAAGCCCGACAGCAGATCAGCCTCCAGGGGAGAGTTGTCAGGTGGCAGTGCTGCTCCCTTAGACTCTGTACCGCCTCATTTCATCAGAATGGGTGAGTGATCTTTGGGAAAGTTTACTTTGTAAGGCTTTGTGCGCATGTTGCGTAATTACATGCTTTTACGCTGAGTTCTTCACCGCAGCGTAAAAGCATGTGTCTTGCGTCCCCAGCACAATCTATGTGGATTGTGCAAATTCCATCCACACGTTGCGTTTCAGAACGCAGCGCTTTGCATGCTTCCAAAACGTTGCGTTCTAAAAAGCAACATATTACTTATTTCATGCGCTTTGGATGCTGCTCCAACTCTGTCTATGGGAGAGGCAGCATCCAGAGCGCATGAAATTGGCATCCATTCTGCAGACACACTGCATCCATTACGCAGTGTTTCTGCAGCGATTTGAAGCGCACATGCACTGCCAAATCACTGCAGAAATTTCAGCATGTACGTGCGCACATAGCCTAAAGAAGTTTTTTTATTTGTGTCTCCCCCCTTCCGTTGTGTTCGATGGAGAGGCCAAGGAAGTGTACTTCCAAAACCAAAAATAAGGAATGTGCCCTTTGTAAACAACGGCTACCCCATACATGGACCAAAAGGCTCTGCAAGGATTGTATCCAGCAGACCCTTTCGGAAGAAACCCCGGGGATTGCTTCAGATCTCCCTTCCATCATTCGGTCTGAAGTATGAAGCTCCCTTCAGTCCTTGAGAGAGCCCCCTTGTAAGAAGCACAAGTATTCACACCCTACCTCGAAAAGTTCAAGCAAATCAGAGGGAGAATGTGATTCCTCTGTTTCTGTATCTTCCTTCTTTTGTGACAGTGATGCTGGGGAGCGCCAATATTTTCCTGTGGAAAACACGGACAAGCTGATTAAGGCAGTCAGAAATACGATGAACATGTCACATGAGAAACCGCAACGTTCTGTCCAGAATGTGATGTTTAGAGGACTAGAGCAGAGGAAACTTCGGGCCTTCCCTGTGGTCGACAGAGTGCAGTCCCTAATATCCAGAGTGGTGAAACATGACAAGAGAGGTTCTGTCCGTGGCGGCTTTAAAAGCAAATACCCCGTTGAAGACGCTGCATGTTCCTCCTGGGATAGGGCTGCTAAATTGGACGTGGCGGTACCCAAGGCATCCAAATTGTATTCCATTTCATTTGAGGACATGGGGTTACTAAAAGACCCCATGAACAGAAAAGCGGATCTCTTCCTTAAAAATGCAGGTGCTTTACATCCAGCTATTGCTGTTACATAGAGAAAACCGGAGAAAAAAGAACAAAACCAAAATATATGATAGTGAAAATATAAATATTTTTATTTTTAAGTGAAAAAAAAGGAGTGTACATGGACCAGTAGGTCAAAGACAAACATTAATGGGATGTCAAAAAAGTCATCAACTGCACAATTTATACAATGGCAATAAAAGGACCCCTCTCCTGCGCGAAGCGACCCAAGGTGGTAGGGAAAAAGGGTGGGGACAAATCTAGTGAAGGGGAGTAGAATGTGCGGGGGGAAAGCACGTTCAAAATCTGATAGCGACTGCAGTAATAGAGCACATGGATCGACTAAAAATAGCTGTAGAAAATTTGGATAGATATTTCTCCATGTAAAGGCTGAAGGATCGGTCCATGTGCTAAGGTAACCGATGGGGTGTTCCCATTGTACAGAACTCTGTCAGTGCAGAAACAATAGACTATTGTATTCAGGAACAAACACCCCAGGGGTTATCTTATCTAAAATGTGCAGAGAAAAATGCACATCCTAAGTCTGGAGGCGGCTACAATACCGAGGCACATGGACTGGTGTTTATATAAACAGCCACAGTAAGATAAGTATTTCACCATGTGAAGGCTGGATAGTCAGTCCATGTGTCAGGGTAGTCGGTGTGTGTTAGAATGGAGCTGTGTAAGCCGTACGTCCAGATAGGATGTACTCACCGCATTATTTACAGCGCTATAAAGCAGAGTGGTAAATTAGTAAAGAGGAGGTATAAAACCTCAATGATTACCTGTTGGAAGGTGAAGGGTCGCCAGGGGCAGGAGAGGGGACCTCCCCAACGATCGTTTCGCTATGGGAGCGCTTTTTCCAGGGTTAAGAATATACCCACCGAGGGCTTGCTACCCGCAACCCCCCGGCGTCTTCTTTACCTTGATGGCCATTATCTTCCAGTGTTTATTGCTGTTACATGTACAGCGAGAAACTAAAAAGAAGAACTTTCCGACGGGGCGGAGCCGGACATGGCCGAGTGAGGAAGCAGCTTCTCTGAGCTCCTCTCTGCAGAACTCCATAGCACTGGCCCAAGACTCCAAAATGGGCAAATTAACGGGCAAAAAGGCCACAGCACGAACCCCAAAGAAGGCCCCCATGGCTCAAGGCAAAATCGGGGCATATCTGTCTAATCCACGGGGCTCCAGCGCTCTATCGCAGCCCGAGCTGGAAAGGCAGCAAGAATCGCGGCCTGCTGACCCGATAACTGACCTCAAGACGTCGGTGGAGAGGCGGGAGTCGACAGTGGAGTCGCGGGGACCCGGGGGAACCGCGGTGACCACCGACAGCAGTGACGGTCACGGGCTGGGGGATGTGCGGAGGAGCGGCCGACAACATGAATCACAGGCCCCACTCCAAAATGGCCGCCGCACTCTTCCAGACCAGGCCCTGCAGCGTCAGCAAGATGACCCCTCAGCGGCAGTATCACCGCCCGCTACTCCTTCATCGCAGCCCGCGATGGGAATGGAACTTCCCGGTGGCCGGCAGAACATCGACTTACCTCCGGCCGCTTCCAGATGCCTAATGCCTCTTCAGCCTGCAGCACACACGCAGACAGGCTCTGGAGCGGCGTTCGGGAAACATCCATTACAGCAGCGCTCCCAGAGTGAGGGGGCCCCGCGGTCACCAGTCTCCCGCATTGTCAACAGCACCACCGGTGGAGGTAGGAAACAAAACCCGGGCACCCTGGCCCCACCGCATACCAAAATCTCCAGCCCGCAGGCGATAACTGGACTGGGGGAGGGGAGAAAGGGCACAGTCATGGCTGGCGACGGCAGCCCCCCATCATTTGCAAAAGGCACAATTATTTTACCTGACGGCCCCCCCTATAACACCGCCATATACGGGCACTAATGTCGAGCAGAGGGGATCTTACAGCATCCAAGGGCCCCAGGACCAGACTGGGGGGAACCTCCAAGGGCCCCCTCCTTATACACCCCCTGCGAGGTGGTCCACGGGCTCCTCAAGGGAAAATAGCCCGACGGGCCCAGGAGGTAGCATGGTGGCAACCACTAAAGGTCAGTGGAACGATGGGCCCAGGGCACCAGGGACCCCTCCACAACAGATTACCACAGTAGCACACTTGGGAGGAAATATAAGCACCTCTAGAAGTTCACAAATACTATATGACCCAGCTTTGCAGGACTCTATCGGCTCTTTTTCCACAACATCTTTCTCCACTAATGTGATAAATGAAGAGCGCCCAGCATCCTTAGCAGACCTACGGTCCCTTTTCCAAGCAATGCCCACTAAAAATGATATAGCTGCTCTGGCCAACCAGGTAGTGGCAGAATGTAAGCAAGAATTTGCCCAGCTACGGATGGACCTTTCTTCACTCACCCAAAGGGTGGATGTCCTTACAGACCAACAAACAACATCTCAAGCTGACATCCAATCTGTCCAAGCCACACTGCAGGTTCAGTCCAAGCAGTTATTCTCTCTCCAACAGCACGTGGACGACTTAGAGAATAGAAATCGAAGAAATAACCTGCGTATCAGGGGTCTGCCGGAGTCAATTGCCCCTCCTGACATACCTTCAGTCCTTATTTCAATCTTTAATAATCTACTAAAAAGACCACCCGGGGCCCCCCTGGAACTTGACAGGGCCCACAGGGCATTACGCCCCCCGGACCCAGGGGACCCCCGCCCGAGAGACATTGTATGCAGGGTGCACTATTTTGCAGCAAAGGAAGCTATCCTTCAAGCAGCTCGAAAGAAACAGTCCCTAACGTACAATGGATCTACAATACGCATCATGCCGGATCTTTCGAGACACACCTTAGCTCAGAGGGCGGTTCTCAAACCCTTGTTGGATGTCATTAGAGAAAGGGGTCTCCCGTTTCGTTGGGGTTTTCCCTTTTCTCTGTCGGTACAAAAAAATTCAAGATGGTGGGTAATGCGGTCACCAGAAGACCTCCCATCCTTTACCTCAAACCTGGGTCTACCCCCAATCTCCATCTCTCAATGGCCCACCACCTTGCTCCAACCGTGGGTCCCAAGGGAACGCCCAGCCCCTCCCCACGCAAATCCATCCCCCGTTCATGCAAGGGGACTCCCCCCGAGAGAGACTCGGGGCCGGAGATTGGGCCGTCCGAGATAAAGGTCAAGATATCGGGGACTACCCAATGTATCGTAAACTTTAACTAGCTAAGTACATAGACTTTACTTTCTAACCTGCCGATTGCCCAAGGCCCTTATTACTCAAACTTTTGATTATATGCGCCAGTGTTTATGGTAATCTCTAATGTTAACAGTATACTACGGAGCTATCAACGGTTATGTCTGATCTTTTTCTCCCCCAAGTAGGTCGGGACCCTCTGTCTTGCCCGGGTGAGGCGGACAAGCTCCCCCGGAACGTTTGTTCTCAGCTAGTGTATTGTGCGGGAGCTATACCCCTGCTGTTTTCTCTGCTTCAACTCCTATTCTTTTTACTCTTCATCTGCCTTTCACAGTTCACACTTCCTTCTCCCTCCCCAAATGGTGGCCGAGACGGGCTAGTCCGTCCTTATATATCATGTACCTATAACACTTCAATCTTTTACAGATGGCCAACCTGACAATCGCCTCCTTCAATGCTAAGGGTCTTAACGTGCCGGAGAAGAGAGCACAGGTCCTCTACCACTTCCACAAGCACAAGGTGAAAATAGTATGTTTTCAAGAAACGCATTTCAAACAGGGACACGCCCCTATCTTAAAGAATAAATACTACCAAACCTGGTTATTTTCAGATAACCCGGAATCCCGCTCAAAGGGAGTGGCGATTGCCATTCACAAGTCTCTTCCACATCAAATTATAAACTGCACATCAGACGGTACGGGACGGTATATTATCCTTTCACTGATAGCTGGAGACCAAACATTCACAATCATAAATGCTTACGCCCCAAACCTGAGACAAGATGACTTTCTGGCTAGCCTTGCCGACACTGCGATGCCCCTAATTAGAGGTACAGCAATTCTCTGTATTGACCTTAATGCTACTCTGGACCCTACATTAGATAACTCCAAGGGGAAGTCCAGCATTTCATACACCACCATCAAACGTATCAAAAGGGTTCTATTAAGTATCCAGCTGTTTGACACTTGGAGAATAACACATCCGTCAGATAGAGACTATAGTTTCTACTCGCACTCACAAGACTCCTACAGTCGTATAGACTACATCTTCATACAGCACAATGCTCTCCCTTGGTTCCGACAGACTGGAATAGGCAGCATATTGTGGTCAGACCACGCCCCAATATACTGTGAGGTAGAGGTTCCTTCCCTCCCAGCCCCTGCGGGAACATGGCGGCTTAATGAATCTTTGCTCATGGATGAGCTCTGTGTTTCTGATGTGCTGACCACGATCACTCAATTTTCAGAGGATCATTTGGCAGACGACACAGCCCCCACGTTTAAGTGGGAGGCACTGAAGTGCGTCTTGAGGGGCACTTTCATCAAACATGGAGCCCGTATTAAAAAAGAAAAAGCCCAGAATCTAACAGAGGCCCTCCGCAGGGTCTCGGGGTTAGAGCTTGCTCATAAGCGAGCTTTATCAGCCACCACCTTACAGGCCCTCTTGCAGGCCAGATTACAGGTCAAGAAATTGTTGGATGCGTCATACCAGCGCCTGTTGCAAGTGGGAAGGGGGAAATTTTATGAATTCGGGGATAAGCCGGGCAGACTATTGGCAAATGCACTGAAGGAAGGGAAAGCCCACACTCTAATTCCCTGCATTAAAAATACAAGAGACGAGATGCTCTATGCTACTCCTGATATCTCTTCTGCCTTCCATGCGTACTATTCCAAATTATACAATCTGACCCCTCGGTTTCCTGAGATAGACCACGAGCCCCCTACAATGCCCTCTCCCTTTCAACCTCTTAATAAGTCCACAATTGAGGACCTCGAGAAGCCATTTCTTCTTGAGGACATTCTGTCAGTAATCCGTGACACACCCGGTAACAAAAGTCCCGGCCCGGATGGATTCCCAGCCAAATTTTATAAGACGTTTGCAGAACAGTTAGCACCCCTAATGCTCCTTTCTTTTAACGCTATATCAGATGAGACCCCATTCCCTCCCCACTCCACGACAGCTCATGTGGCTTTGCTCCGAAAACCTGGTAAAGACCCTACCGCATGTAGCAGCTTCAGACCAATATCGTTGCTCAATGTGGATTTGAAGATCTATGCTAAGCTTCTTGCAAACAGACTCAATCCCCTTTTGCCAGATCTGGTGCACTTGGACCAAGCAGGATTCGTTCCTGGTAGGGAAGCAAGGGACAACACCCTAAAAACCCTAGACCTGGTCCAACATGCTCACACCCAAAAAATCCCCATGATGATGTTATCGTTAGACGCCGAAAAGGCATTCGATAGAATTTCCTGGCATTCTATTTCTCAGACTTTGTCCCATGTTGGTTTTGGTCCAACCTTCTCATCTAAAATTTTGGCCTTATACTGTTCCCCGACCGCGCGTCTAAAGATTAATGGCACCCTGTCGAGTCCCTTTGATATCCATAACGGGACTCGACAGGGATGCCCCCTATCCCCATTGCTCTATATCTTAGTCATGGAGCATCTGTTGTCGGCCATCCGGCTTAACCCCGACATACAGGGGATTAAAGTTGCCACTCAAGAATATAAATGCGCCGCCTTCGCGGATGACCTACTTATTTATGTGCAAAACCCACTCACTTCCCTTCCATCCTTAATGCGTGAACTCAATCGTTTTAGCAAATGGTCCAATTTTAAAATCAACCTTGACAAATCTGAAGCCCTAAACATATCACTTCCCCAAGCAACAGTAGATGCTATAAAACCAAACTTCTTTGTCGCTCCATTGGGAGACCCAGACAATTGGGTGTATAGGCTATGCCTCCGGAGGCCGCACAAAGTATTACACTAAAAGTGTAAAGCCCCTCCCCTTCTGCCTATACACCCCCCGTGCTCCCACGGGCTCCTCAGTTTTTATGCTTTGTGCGAAGGAGGCAGACATGCACGCACAGCTCCACAAATTGGTCAGCAGCAGCTGCTGACTATGTCGGATGGAAGAAAAGTGGGCCCATATAGGGCCCCCAGCATGCTCCCTTCTCACCCCACTCTTGTCGGCGGTGTTGTTAAGGTTGAGGTATCCATTGCGGGTACGGAGGCTGGAGCCCACATGCTGTTTTCCTTCCCCATCCCCCTTAGGGCTCTGGGTGAAGTGGGATCCTATCGGTCTCCAGGCACTGAGACCGTGCTTCATCCACAACTCCTGTGGAGCCTGCTGGATAGGAGCCGGGTATCGTTCAGGGACATGGCCCTGCTACTTGGAGGTACTCTGTGTCCCTGTGGGGACCGCGCACAGCAACACTCCAGCATTGCTGGGTGTGCTAGTGCACCGGGGACCGCGGCGCTGACCGGGTTAAATGTGCCATTACACACTCAGCGTCGCTGAGTGTGTTTGTGTATAGGGACTACCGCGCTGACCGCCGCTGCCATGGAAACACTGCGGCGCGGCTGGGACTTGTAGTGTGCCGGGGACTTCCGCGCCGGCCGCGCTTATACGGCGGCCGCGCTTATTACTCGAGTCCCCGGCTTTTGCGGCCTAGTCTTTTTTTCCTCCCACCCCCAGCCCTGACAGGCAGGGGAAGGGCGGGACGCTGCACAGAACGAGCAGCACTGAGGGCTGGAGCATGCTTTGCATACTCCACCCCTCTCAATGTGCACAGTGGGGCACCAGTTCCCGCACTTTCTGGGTCACGCCCACGGCTCCCTCCTCTCCTCAGGACGCCGGCAGCCATTCCTGTCAGCTCCTCGGACGCTGCAGAGGGGGACACATTCTGGGAGACCCAGGCAGGGACTCTGGTGGCCTCACAACCGCTTTAAGCGGGTGGTAAGCAGCACCTGTGGTGCTAGCCCCATTGTGCAGTAGTGTAATTATACATTATATGTTTATGGTATATACTTTACACTGTATGGTGCACAGTTGATTTCTGGCTATATACCCTATTGTGTTGCTCAGGGAAGACAATAGCATGGCGCCCACAAAAGGCAGGGGTGCCAAAACACAGGCTTATTATGCTGCCTGCGCCGCATGTACGACCCCGCTACCGGCAGGTTCCACTGACCCTCATTGTGTGCACTGTTCGGCCCCTGCGGCACTTACTCAGCCAGAGCCTCTGCTAAGAGGGGCCCAGGGGGAGCCACCTGCTGCTGACACTGTCCAGGTGACGGGGACGGAGTTTGCAGTCTTTACGGATAAACTCTCTGAGACTATGGCTAAGATACTAGAAGCCTTGCAGTCCAGACCGGTATCTCAGCACAGGGACTCTGTTGAATCATTGTTCCCTGGCCCCCCTCAGTTGGACCAACAATGTCCTCCCGGGGTGTCTCATAGATCCCAGGCTGAGGGCTCGGACACAGACCCCAGCCCCAGACCGACTAAGCGAGCTCGCTTGGAATTTCCCTCGACATCATCATATTGTTCAGGGTCTCAGCGGGGGGAATCTCTGGTTGATGAAGCGGAGACAGTTGATCAGGATTCTGATCCTGAGGCCGCTCTCAATCTTGATACTCCCGACGGGGACGCCATAGTGAACGATCTTATTGCGTCCATCAATCAAATGCTGGATATTTCTCCCTCAGCTCCTCCGGCGGAGGAGTCAGCTTCTCAGCAGGAGAAATTCCGTTTCAGGTTTCCCAAGCGTACACCGAGTATGTTTCTGGACCACTCTGATTTCAGAGAGGCAGTCCAGAATCACCATGCTTGTCCAGATAAGCGTTTTTCTAAGCGCCTTAAGGATACACGTTATCCCTTTCCCCCTGACGTGGTCAAAGGTTGGACTCAGTGTCCCAAGGTGGATCCTCCAATCTCCAGACTGGCGGCTAGATCCATACTTGCAGTGGAAGATGGGGCTTCACTCAAAGATGCCACTGACAGGCAGATGGAGCTCTGGTTGAAATCCATCTATGAAGCTATCGGCGCTTCTTTTGCCCCAGCATTCGCAGCCGTATGGGCGCTACAAGCTATCTCAGCAGGTCAAGCGCAAATTGACGCAGCCACATGCACGTCCGCGCCGCAGGTGGCGTCCATAACCACTCAGACGTCGGCATTTGCGTCTTACGCTATTAATGCTGTCCTGGACTCTGCGAGCCGTACGGCGGTTGCATCCGCCAATTCGGTGGTACTCCGCAGGGCCTTGTGGCTACGGGAATGGAAGGCAGATTCTGCTTCCAAAAAGCGCTTAACCAGTTTGCCAATTTCTGGCGACCGATTGTTTGGCGAGCGTTTGGATGAAATCATCAAACAATCCAAGGGAAAGGATACATCCTTACCCCAGCCCAAACCGAACATACCCCAACAGAGGAGGGGGCAGTCGAGGTTTCGGTCCTTTCGGGGCGCGGGCAGGTCCCAATTCTCCTCGTCCAAAAGGCCTCAGAAAGATCAAAGGAACTCTGATTCATGGCGGTCTAAGTCACGTCCTAAAAAGACCACCGGAGGTGCCGCTACCAAAGCGGCTTCCTCATGACTTTCGGCCTCCTCAATCCGCATCCTCGGTCGGTGGCAGGCTCTCCCGCTTTTGCGACACCTGGCTGCCACGGGTAAAAGACCGTTGGGTGGGAGACATTCTGTCTCACGGTTACAAGATAGAGTTCACCTCTCGTCCCCCGACTCGGTTCTTCAGGTCATCCCCGCCTCCCGAGCGAGCCGAGGCTCTTCTGCAGGCGCTGGGCACTCTGAAGGCAGAAGGAGTGGTGGTCCCTGTTCCTCTTCAGCAACAGGGTCACGGTTTTTACTCCAACCTGTTTGTGGTCCCAAAGAAGGACGGGTCTTTCCGTCCTGTCCTGGACCTGAAACTGCTCAACAAACACGTAAAGACCAGGCGGTTCCGGATGGAATCCCTCCGCTCCGTCATCGCCTCAATGTCCCAAGGAGATTTCCTTGCATCGATCGATATCAAAGATGCTTATCTCCACGTACCGATTGCTCCAGAGCACCAGCGCTTCTTGCGCTTCGCCATAGGAAACGAACACCTGCAGTTCGTGGCACTGCCGTTCGGCCTGGCAACAGCCCCACGGGTTTTCACCAAGGTTATGGCTACTGTAGTAGCGGTCCTCCACTCTCAGGGTCACTCGGTGATCCCTTACTTGGACAATCTGCTGATCAAGGCACCCTCTCAAGAGGCATGCCAACACAGCCTCGACGCTACTCTGGAGACTCTCCAGAGTTTCGGGTGGATCATCAATTTTCCAAAGTCAAATCTGACACCGGCCCAATCGCTGACATATCTTGGCATGGAGTTTCATACCCTCTCAGCGATAGTGAAGCTTCCGCTGATCAAGCAGCGGTCACTACAGAAAGGGGTACAATCTCTCCTTCAAGGTCAGGCACACCCCTTGAGGCGCCTCATGCACTTCCTGGGGAAGATGGTGGCAGCAATGGAGGCAGTCCCTTTCGCGCAGTTTCACCTGCGTCCTCTTCAATGGGACATCCTACGCAAATGGGACAGGAAGCCGACGTCCCTCGACAGGAACGTCTCCCTCTCTCAGGCGACCAAAGCTTCCCTTCGGTGGTGGCTTCTTCCCACTTCATTATCGAAGGGGAAATCCTTCCTACCCCCATTCTGGGAGGTGGTCACGACGGACGCGAGTCTGTCAGGGTGGGGAGCGGTTTTTCTCCACCACAGGGCTCAGGGTACGTGGACCCAGCAAGAGTCCTCACTTCAGATCAATGTTCTGGAAATACGGGCAGTGTATCTTGCCCTGAAAGCGTTCCAGCAGTGGCTGGAAGGCAAGCAGATCCGAATTCAGTCGGACAATTCCACAGCGGTGGCATACATCAACCACCAAGGCGGCACACGCAGTCGGCAAGCCTTCCAGGAAGTCCGGCGGATTTTGATGTGGGTGGAAGCCACGGCCTCCACCATCTCTGCAGTTCACATCCCAGGCGTGGAAAACTGGGAAGCAGATTATCTCAGTCGCCAGGGCATGGACGCAGGGGAATGGTCCCTTCACCCGGACGTGTTTCAGGAGATCTGTTGCCGCTGGGGGGTGCCGGACGTCGACCTCATGGCGTCCCGGCACAACAACAAGGTACCGACGTTCATGGCACGGTCTCAAGATCCCAGAGCTATGGCGGCAGACGCCTTAGTTCAGGATTGGTCGCAGTTTCAGCTCCCTTATGTGTTTCCTCCGCTGGCACTGTTGCCCAGAGTGTTACGCAAGATCAGGGCCGACTGCCGCCGCGTCATCCTCGTCGCTCCAGACTGGCCGAGGAGGTCGTGGTACCCGGATCTGTGGCATCTCACGGTCGGCCAACCGTGGGCACTACCAGACCGACCAGACTTGCTATCTCAAGGGCCGTTTTTCCATCTGAATTCTGCGGCCCTCAACCTGACTGTGTGGCCATTGAGTCCTGGATCCTAGCGTCTTCAGGATTATCTCAAGAGGTCATTGCCACTATGAGACAGGCTAGGAAACCAACGTCCGCCAAGATCTACCACAGGACGTGGAAAATTTTCCTGTCGTGGTGCTCTGCTCAGGGTTTTTCTCCCTGGCCTTTTGCCTTGCCCACTTTTCTGTCCTTCCTTCAATCTGGACTGGAAAAGGGTTTGTCGCTCGGCTCCCTTAAGGGACAAGTCTCAGCGCTCTCTGTGTTTTTCCAGAAGCGCCTAGCCAGACTTCCACAGGTACGCACGTTCCTGCAGGGGGTTTGTCACATCGTTCCTCCTTACAAGCGGCCGTTAGAACCCTGGGATCTGAACAGGGTGCTGATGGTTCTTCAGAAACCACCATTCGAGCCAATGAGGGATATTTCTCTCTCACGCCTTTCGCAGAAAGTGGTTTTCCTAGTAGCAGTCACTTCTCTTCGGAGAGTGTCTGAGCTAGCAGCGTTGTCATGCAAAGCCCCTTTCCTGGTGTTTCACCAGGACAAGGTGGTTCTGCGTCTGGTTCCGGAATTTCTCCCTAAGGTGGTATCCCCCTTTCATCTCAATTAGGATATCTCCTTACCTTCTTTTTGTCCTCATCCAGTTCACCAATGTGAAAAGGATTTGCACTTGTTAGATCTGGTGAGAGCACTCAGACTCTACATTTCTCGGACGGCGCCCCTGCGCCGCTCGGATGCACTCTTTGTCCTTGTCGCTGGCCAGCGTAAAGGGTCACAGGCTTCCAAATCAACCCTGGCTCGGTGGATCAAGGAACCAATTCTCGAAGCTTACCGTTCTGCTGGGCTTCCGGTTCCCTCAGGGCTGAAGGCCCATTCTACCAGAGCCGTGGGCGCGTCCTGGGCTTTGAGGCACCAGGCTACGGCTCAGCAGGTGTGTCAGGCGGCTACCTGGTCGAGCCTGCACACTTTCACGAAACACTATCAGGTGCATACCTATGCTTCGGCGGATGCCAGCCTAGGTAGACGAGTCCTTCAGGCGGCGGTTGCCCACCTGTAGGAAGGGGCCGTTTTACGGCTCTATTACGAGGTATTATTTTACCCACCCAGGGACTGCTTTTGGACGTCCCAATTGTCTGGGTCTCCCAATGGAGCGACAAAGAAGAAGGGAATTTTGTTTACTTACCGTAAATTCCTTTTCTTCTAGCTCCAATTGGGAGACCCAGCACCCGCCCCTGTTTTTTTGTGTACACATGTTGTTCATGTTGAATGGTTTCAGTTCTCCGATATTCCTTCGGATTGAATTTACTTTAAACCAGTTTATAATTTTTTTCCTCCTTCTTGCTTTTGCACCAAAACTGAGGAGCCCGTGGGAGCACGGGGGGTGTATAGGGAGAAGGGGAGGGGCTTTACACTTTTAGTGTAATACTTTGTGCGGCCTCCGGAGGCATAGCCTATACACCCAATTGTCTGGGTCTCCCAATTGGAGCTAGAAGAAAAGGAATTTACGGTAAGTAAACAAAATTCCCTTCTTCCCCTTCAAATGGCCACCACACGGCAGTATCGGCTACCTAGGTATCACTATCCCATCTGATGTAACCAGACTTTTCCAGCTTAATTTTCAAAACTTTCTCTCCAAACTCGAGAGGGACCTGACTGTATGGCATAGAGGCACCCTCTCATGGTTCGGTAGGATCAGTGCCCTCAGGATGACAGCCCTGCCCAGACTGCTCTACTTACTCCAGACGGTCCCGGTATATGTCCCGGCGTCGTATTGGGTAAAGTTACAGCGCCTGTTTAATCAATTTGTGTGGTCCAAGGGACGGTCCCGACTCGGGAGGAATGTCCTAACTAGGACCAAGGGGGCGGGAGGGGTGGGGCTGCCTGACTGTCGGCGTTATTATCTGGCTGCTGCCCATGCAAGGGTCTTAGACCTCTTACATAACTCTGGATCGAAGCTCTGGGTCCGCCTGGCACACGACCTGTGCCCCTTATCTATTCTATCCCTGCCATGGAACTGGCCACTTCTTACCAAACATAAGATAGGAATGTCCTACACCACTAAACAAACATTACAATCAGTACACTCAATGCCACGGATTAATCGCCTGCTCCAGACTCAGGGACCCCTCATGCCACTGACGGATAACCCTGACTTTTTACCAGGGGCATCGTCTAATAACTTTTTGGGAAGCTCAAAACAGAACCCCCTGAGACTGGGACAGGTGGCACCAGAAGGGGTTCTTCTCCCACTTCCGGACATTGTGGGGCAGAGAGACTTCAAAATGCGGTTTCTGCTTTGAATATGCCCAACTTAAACACTTCTTAACCACGCAGGGGCTAGACCTAGCTTGTCCCTCATCCCCAACCCCTTTTGAACTTATCTGTACAGGGACACCCGACACTAGACATGCAATATCAAGGACTTATGGGATCTTGACAGCAGCAGCAGAAACACCACTTCCTCGCTTCTGTACTGCTTGGGAGGCAGAGCTCGGCCAGACATTCTCCAGGGATCAATGGGAATGATGCTTCCGCCTGACCCACAAGTCAGCGGTTGCAACGAGAATGCAAGAGACTTGCTACAAAATTCTCTCCAGGTGGTACAAGGTCCCGTCATCCCTTCATAAGTGGTGCCCCGAAATCCCTGACACATGCTGGCGGTGCGGAGCACAGGGAGGTACCATGGCCCATATCTGGTGGTACTGTCCGAGCTTGGCGGCCTTCTGGAGCAAGGTGCTGGTGGGCATCCAGGAGGTCACAGGGATCTTAGTCCCCAGTTGCCCCGAGGCAGCCCTATTGTTTATGTTTAAAATACCAGAAAAGGTGTATAAAAAATCTCTTACCGGACATCTTCTCCAGGCCGCCAAGACAGTAATCCCACGACATTGGAAAGACCCTACCCCCCCGTCCATAGAGGAATGGGTGACAGAAGTAAATGTAATACACCGCATGGAGATGGTAATGGCTCAATCGCGAGGCCAGCTAGTGGAAGCCTCCTCTAAATGGTATCAGTGGGAATCTTTTCTCTCTGACCCAAGGTTTCTTGCCCTCGTTGACCCTCAGTAAACAAGACCCTCAGCTAGCCACACCTTCCATAGTCATTTTCATTCTTTTCAGGTTCACGCCCAACAGACGGGACGCCAGTCTCGGCCAACATACTCCTATCCACATCTTTCCCCCTATGGTTCTCCCCCTCTTGTCTCCCCCACCCACTTCTGATCTACTCTTTTCCTTGTTCATCCTTCTTTACCTTTACTTTGGTTTCTTGTTCTCTATTAAAAAAAAATTGTTTAAAAGAACAGAGAGTCCTCAGTGGTTGATACCTTTTAATGGCTAACTGAAAAGATGGTAATAATTGCAAGCTTTCGAGACTACTCAGGTCTCTTCATCAGGCATGGTATAACACAAAATCTGAAGAGTCACGTATTTATACACAACAGGACTTAGAATAGTGCAGTAAAAAAAAAAAAAAAAAAAAGAACAAGTTATATGAAACAGAACTATCTCTATGGCAGGGGGACAAGCTGTTCTAGCCATAAATACTGATGCAGTTCAGTGTGAAAGTTTTATTGTCCTTTGATAAGGGTCTGGTCCAGGGCTGTGACATGCTCGGATGGTCAGAGGAGCACATCTTTTAACTGATGTAAAAAGACATGAATCCATGAGACACATTCATTCCTTCTCTGAATGTGTCAAAGGTCATCATAAGTTTGTACTCCCATAGTCTCCTGTCTCTCTGGGACTTGAAGTTTCCTTTCAATACCAGCAATTTCATGTCCATGATGCTGTGGTCTGGGTTACAAAAATGTTTGGCCACAGGTAGATCCATCCTTTTTTCTCTAATTGTGTGGCGGTGAGAATTCATCCTTGTCCTGAGCTGTTGTCCTGTCTCCCCTACATACAGACCCCCAGTTGGACATTTGGTACATATAATTAAGTACACCACATTGGTTGTGGTGCAGCTGAACGTACCTGGGATCTTGTAGTCCTGATGTGATCTGGGAATCTTTATCTTGTCCGTTGTCAATATTAATGGACAGGTCTTGCATTTTTTCTGGTTGCAGGGAAATGTTCCTGTTGGTGTTGGAGAGGACAGGGAGCTTCTGACAATGATGCTTCTTAGATTTGGGGGCTGTCTAAAACACAGAAGTGGGGGGTCTGGAAAAATAGATTTTAACCGGGCATCTTTTTGCAGTAATGGTTGTAGTTTCCGTGCAGCTCCTCTAAACACCTCCAGATGTGGATTGTAGGTGACTACAAGAGGGACCCGGTTGTTCTCTTCTTTGGTTTTATAATGTAGAAGATGGTTTCTTGATATTCTGGTGGCTCTTATAATCTGGTTTTCAATTGTTCTTGGGTGGTAGCCTTGATTCAAAAAGGTTTTTCTGAGGCCCTCAAGGTGATTGTCTCTATCTGTACTGTTGGAACATATCCGATTGTACCTGATAGCCTGGCTGTATACAATAGAGTTTTTTATATGTTTTGGATGAAAACTGTCCCATTTCAGGTATGTTGGACGGTCAATTGGCTTCTTGTACAGGGATGTCTGTATTTCATTGTTCCGTAGTTTAATGATGGTGTCCAAGAAGTTGATTTCCGTGCAGGAGTAGTTGAGTGTTAGGTTGATGGTGGGATGAAACTGATTAAATTGTTCATGGAAGGTCTTCAGCTGCTCCTCAGACTCTGTCCAGATGATTAAAATATCATCAATGTAACGGTAGTAGGCCAGAGGCCTGATAGGACAAGAGGATAAAAAGTCACTCTCAAGCTTGGCCATGAAAAGATTTGCATATTGTGGTGCCATTTTGCTTCCCATTGCAGTCCCAGTCTCCTGTAGATATATGTCATTGTCAAATTCAAAGTAATTATGGGTGAGGATAAATTTTGTAAGCTTCACCACAGAATTGGCATCAGTTCCTGTATTTTCCAGGAAAATTTTGCAAGCATTTAATCCATCCTGGTGTGGAATATTCGAGTACAAGGATTCCACATCCATGGTGGCAAGGATGGTTCCCTCTGGAAGAGGACCTATTGCTGATAGTTTTTTCAATAGGTCAGTAGTGTCCTGGATGTAGCTGCTTGTATCCCTTACCAAGGGTTTAAGGATACCCTCTACCCATCCAGAGACTTGTTCAGTGAGGGTGCCCACACATGAAATGATGGGTCTTCCTGGGTTTCCAGATTTGTGAATTTTGGGAAGCATGTAGAATGTGCCTATTCTTGGACTCACCGGTATCAGTTCATCAGTTCTTATTGATATGTCAGGCAGACAAGAGGCCAACTTGTTAAGTTCCTTGTAATAGTCCTGTGTAGGGTCAGACTCCAATTTCTTATAGTAGCGTGTGTCCATCAGTTGTCTGTGTGCTTCCTTCATGTAGTCTGATTTGTTCATCATGACTATTGCACCCCCCTTGTCTGCAGGTTTAATGATGATTTCTTTGTTGGTTTTCAAAGATTTTATGGCCCTTCTCTCCTGGGCACTGATGTTGGATGGTTGCCTCCTGTGTGTGTCTAGGAAAGTGGATTTTACCAAATGTCTGAAAGTGTCTATATAGTTATCCAGATGAGGGTTGCGTCCTGGTGGAGGTGTCCAATCTGATCTTTTCCTGGTTGTCAAGATCCGTCTTCCTTCAGTCTGGGAGGATTCTGAAACATCTGCATCGCTAAAATATTCCCTCAGACGTAGTCTCCTGAAGTAATCTTCCATGTCGCTGCAGAGTTCAATTTTGTCTAGAGCTTTAGTCGGACAAAATGAGAGTCCTCTAGAAAGCACAGCAACTTCCATTTTGTTTGGTTTGTAATCCGAGAGATTGATAACACAGTTAGATGCTTTTGTGCCTTGAATGGACTTGGTTTCCAAGTTGTCAGGTTTTGGCTTTGTTCTCCACCTGTTTGTATTAAGTCCTGAATTGAGGCGCAGTCTGTGTAGCTTCTTTTCCTTGTTGTGGATCAGAAGGGTTCGTAGTCTGTAGTAGTATTGTTGTACTTCTTGTTCTGTGCTTTCTGGAAGTGTCTTCCTTTGTGTTTCAAATTCCCTCTGGATTTTACTCTTGATGCTGTAGAAGACATGCAAAAGGTGATTCCTTAGTCTCTCAGAAGTCCTGTGACAAAGGTTTTGTGCATAATGGGTATTGTAGGTATGTAGAATTGGGTTTGTAATCCAGAGTCCTTTGGGGATCAGATTCTCCTTTTTGCATTTGGATAAGAAAAATATGTCGCTGTCCAGTTGTGCGCGTTTCTTCAGAAGTGTCTTTAGTTCCATAAAGATGCGGTACATTCTGGTATCCTCCATTTTGATACAAGTAAAATATATCTTTGTACCGTGTTAGCCAGTAGAGATAAAAAAAAATTGTTTAAAAGAACAGAGAGTCCTCAGTGGTTGATACCTTTTAATGGCTAACTGAAAAGATGGTAATAATTGCAAGCTTTCGAGACTACTCAGGTCTCTTCATCAGGCATGGTATAACACAAAATCTGAAGAGTCACGTATTTATACACAACAGGACTTAGAATAGTGCAGTAAAAAAAAAAAAAAAAAAAAGAACAAGTTATATGAAACAGAACTATCTCTATGGCAGGGGGACAAGCTGTTCTAGCCATAAATACTGATGCAGTTCAGTGTGAAAGTTTTATTGTCCTTTGATAAGGGTCTGGTCCAGGGCTGTGACATGCTCGGATGGTCAGAGGAGCACATCTTTTAACTGATGTAAAAAGACATGAATCCATGAGACACATTCATTCCTTCTCTGAATGTGTCAAAGGTCATCATAAGTTTGTACTCCCATAGTCTCCTGTCTCTCTGGGACTTGAAGTTTCCTTTCAATACCAGCAATTTCATGTCCATGATGCTGTGGTCTGGGTTACAAAAATGTTTGGCCACAGGTAGATCCATCCTTTTTTCTCTAATTGTGTGGCGGTGAGAATTCATCCTTGTCCTGAGCTGTTGTCCTGTCTCCCCTACATACAGACCCCCAGTTGGACATTTGGTACATATAATTAAGTACACCACATTGGTTGTGGTGCAGCTGAACGTACCTGGGATCTTGTAGTCCTGATGTGATCTGGGAATCTTTATCTTGTCCGTTGTCAATATTAATGGACAGGTCTTGCATTTTTTCTGGTTGCAGGGAAATGTTCCTGTTGGTGTTGGAGAGGACTCTCCAACACCAACAGGAACATTTCCCTGCAACCAGAAAAAATGCAAGACCTGTCCATTAATATTGACAACGGACAAGATAAAGATTCCCAGATCACATCAGGACTACAAGATCCCAGGTACGTTCAGCTGCACCACAACCAATGTGGTGTACTTAATTATATGTACCAAATGTCCAACTGGGGGTCTGTATGTAGGGGAGACAGGACAACAGCTCAGGACAAGGATGAATTCTCACCGCCACACAATTAGAGAAAAAAGGATGGATCTACCTGTGGCCAAACATTTTTGTAACCCAGACCACAGCATCATGGACATGAAATTGCTGGTATTGAAAGGAAACTTCAAGTCCCAGAGAGACAGGAGACTATGGGAGTACAAACTTATGATGACCTTTGACACATTCAGAGAAGGAATGAATGTGTCTCATGGATTCATGTCTTTTTACATCAGTTAAAAGATGTGCTCCTCTGACCATCCGAGCATGTCACAGCCCTGGACCAGACCCTTATCAAAGGACAATAAAACTTTCACACTGAACTGCATCAGTATTTATGGCTAGAACAGCTTGTCCCCCTGCCATAGAGATAGTTCTGTTTCATATAACTTGTTCTTTTTTTTTTTTTTTTTTTTTTACTGCACTATTCTAAGTCCTGTTGTGTATAAATACGTGACTCTTCAGATTTTGTGTTATACCATGCCTGATGAAGAGACCTGAGTAGTCTCGAAAGCTTGCAATTATTACCATCTTTTCAGTTAGCCATTAAAAGGTATCAACCACTGAGGACTCTCTGTTCTTTTAAACAATTTTTTTTTATCTCTACTGGCTAACACGGTACAAAGATATATTTTACTTGTATCAAAATGGAGGATACCAGAATGTACCGCATCTTTATGGAACTAAAGACACTTCTGAAGAAACGCGCACAACTGGACAGCGACATATTTTTCTTATCCAAATGCAAAAAGGAGAATCTGATCCCCAAAGGACTCTGGATTACAAACCCAATTCTACATACCTACAATACCCATTATGCACAAAACCTTTGTCACAGGACTTCTGAGAGACTAAGGAATCACCTTTTGCATGTCTTCTACAGCATCAAGAGTAAAATCCAGAGGGAATTTGAAACACAAAGGAAGACACTTCCAGAAAGCACAGAACAAGAAGTACAACAATACTACTACAGACTACGAACCCTTCTGATCCACAACAAGGAAAAGAAGCTACACAGACTGCGCCTCAATTCAGGACTTAATACAAACAGGTGGAGAACAAAGCCAAAACCTGACAACTTGGAAACCAAGTCCATTCAAGGCACAAAAGCATCTAACTGTGTTATCAATCTCTCGGATTACAAACCAAACAAAATGGAAGTTGCTGTGCTTTCTAGAGGACTCTCATTTTGTCCGACTAAAGCTCTAGACAAAATTGAACTCTGCAGCGACATGGAAGATTACTTCAGGAGACTACGTCTGAGGGAATATTTTAGCGATGCAGATGTTTCAGAATCCTCCCAGACTGAAGGAAGACGGATCTTGACAACCAGGAAAAGATCAGATTGGACACCTCCACCAGGACGCAACCCTCATCTGGATAACTATATAGACACTTTCAGACATTTGGTAAAATCCACTTTCCTAGACACACACAGGAGGCAACCATCCAACATCAGTGCCCAGGAGAGAAGGGCCATAAAATCTTTGAAAACCAACAAAGAAATCATCATTAAACCTGCAGACAAGGGGGGTGCAATAGTCATGATGAACAAATCAGACTACATGAAGGAAGCACACAGACAACTGATGGACACACGCTACTATAAGAAATTGGAGTCTGACCCTACACAGGACTATTACAAGGAACTTAACAAGTTGGCCTCTTGTCTGCCTGACATATCCATAAGAACTGATGAACTGATACCGGTGAGTCCAAGAATAGGCACATTCTACATGCTTCCCAAAATTCACAAATCTGGAAACCCAGGAAGACCCATCATTTCATGTGTGGGCACCCTCACTGAACAAGTCTCTGGATGGGTAGAGGGTATCCTTAAACCCTTGGTAAGGGATACAAGCAGCTACATCCAGGACACTACTGACCTATTGAAAAAACTATCAGCAATAGGTCCTCTTCCAGAGGGAACCATCCTTGCCACCATGGATGTGGAATCCTTGTACTCGAATATTCCACACCAGGATGGATTAAATGCTTGCAAAATTTTCCTGGAAAATACAGGAACTGATGCCAATTCTGTGGTGAAGCTTACAAAATTTATCCTCACCCATAATTACTTTGAATTTGACAATGACATATATCTACAGGAGACTGGGACTGCAATGGGAAGCAAAATGGCACCACAATATGCAAATCTTTTCATGGCCAAGCTTGAGAGTGACTTTTTATCCTCTTGTCCTATCAGGCCTCTGGCCTACTACCGTTACATTGATGATATTTTAATCATCTGGACAGAGTCTGAGGAGCAGCTGAAGACCTTCCATGAACAATTTAATCAGTTTCATCCCACCATCAACCTAACACTCAACTACTCCTGCACGGAAATCAACTTCTTGGACACCATCATTAAACTACGGAACAATGAAATACAGACATCCCTGTACAAGAAGCCAATTGACCGTCCAACATACCTGAAATGGGACAGTTTTCATCCAAAACATATAAAAAACTCTATTGTATACAGCCAGGCTATCAGGTACAATCGGATATGTTCCAACAGTACAGATAGAGACAATCACCTTGAGGGCCTCAGAAAAACCTTTTTGAATCAAGGCTACCACCCAAGAACAATTGAAAACCAGATTATAAGAGCCACCAGAATATCAAGAAACCATCTTCTACATTATAAAACCAAAGAAGAGAACAACCGGGTCCCTCTTGTAGTCACCTACAATCCACATCTGGAGGTGTTTAGAGGAGCTGCACGGAAACTACAACCATTACTGCAAAAAGATGCCCGGTTAAAATCTATTTTTCCAGACCCCCCACTTCTGTGTTTTAGACAGCCCCCAAATCTAAGAAGCATCATTGTCAGAAGCTCCCTGTCCTCTCCAACACCAACAGGAACATTTCCCTGCAACCAGAAAAAATGCAAGACCTGTCCATTAATATTGACAACGGACAAGATAAAGATTCCCAGATCACATCAGGACTACAAGATCCCAGGTACGTTCAGCTGCACCACAACCAATGTGGTGTACTTAATTATATGTACCAAATGTCCAACTGGGGGTCTGTATGTAGGGGAGACAGGACAACAGCTCAGGACAAGGATGAATTCTCACCGCCACACAATTAGAGAAAAAAAGGATGGATCTACCTGTGGCCAAACATTTTTGTAACCCAGACCACAGCATCATGGACATGAAATTGCTGGTATTGAAAGGAAACTTCAAGTCCCAGAGAGACAGGAGACTATGGGAGTACAAACTTATGATGACCTTTGACACATTCAGAGAAGGAATGAATGTGTCTCATGGATTCATGTCTTTTTACATCAGTTAAAAGATGTGCTCCTCTGACCATCCGAGCATGTCACAGCCCTGGACCAGACCCTTATCAAAGGACAATAAAACTTTCACACTGAACTGCATCAGTATTTATGGCTAGAACAGCTTGTCCCCCTGCCATAGAGATAGTTCTGTTTCATATAACTTGTTCTTTTTTTTTTTTTTTTTTTTTACTGCACTATTCTAAGTCCTGTTGTGTATAAATACGTGACTCTTCAGATTTTGTGTTATACCATGCCTGATGAAGAGACCTGAGTAGTCTCGAAAGCTTGCAATTATTACCATCTTTTCAGTTAGCCATTAAAAGGTATCAACCACTGAGGACTCTCTGTTCTTTTAAACAATTTTTTTTTATCTCTACTGGCTAACACGGTACAAAGATATATTTTACTTGTTCTCTATTAGTAAGTCATGTTGTTTGATTATTTCCTCAACGACAGTTGTAAAGATTACTGAGCCTGTGGCCTTTAGCCGCCGTGATGGCTCCTTGTTTATCAAATTTGTATTCAATGGTTTGCAATCTTGTTGTACTCTTTACTTTGAAAACCAATAAAACTTTAAATTGGAAAAAAAAAAAAGAAGAACTTTCTGACTCCGTCCTTTAACTCCTTCAAACGGTCCTTTTGCAAGAAATGCTACAACCGTAAGAATTCGTCCAGGGACCGGAGTTCTTGGCCTGATCAAAAAAAGGAAGGAAAGGGTTTCATGTTCAAGGGCACTTCCCAGGATAAGAAGCCCTCTCAATGACTCACTCTCCCAGGTTGGGGGGAGACTAGCCCATTTTCTTCCAGCCTGGGTAAAGATTTAATTAAATCCTTGGGTTATCAGCATCATAAGATCAGGTCTAAAGTTGCCATTTCAGCCCCACCCACCCTTTCCCCCGAAGATTTCTTCGGACATCCCCAAAGTCTTCCCTTGGTGAACAGGAGACTCTAGAAATGGAGATAAGAAATCTGTTAGGAAAATCGGTCCTAGTGGAAGTCCCAGTAGATTAGGTGGGAGAGGTTTTTTTTTATTACCCTCTCTTTTTTATAAAAAAAGACAGACCATACTTTTCACACCATCATAAATTTAAAGGGTTTAAACAACCATCTACAGATTTTGTTCTTTAAAATGGGTCAATGAAGTCCACTATAAGACACCCTATTGACGAAGTGGGACTTCAACCTAGCCTACGCCTTTCCCTCGTTAGTGCTACTTCCGACAGTCCTGAAGAAGATCAGGGACAACAAAGCAAGGGTGATTCTAATAGCTCCCTTCAGGCCAAAAAGACCATGTTTTTTTTGGCGGCCTCAGATGTCGATCATCAGTCCGTGGGGCCTTCCCGAAATCCCGGATCTTCTCTCCCACAACCGGCCTTCCATCCTCTGACAGACAGATTACACCTGACGGCCTGGAATTTCAAACGGCACTACTGAGTAGCAGGGGTTTCTTCATCGTTCCTTATGGGAGACCCAGACCATGGGTGTATAGCTTCTGCCTCCGGAGGACACACAAAGTACTACACTCAAACGTGTAGCTCCTCCCTCCGAGCATATACACCCCCTGGATGACAAATCTAACCAGTTTCAATGCTTTGTGTTCAGGAGGTCACACACACACATGCATTCTCTGATTTTTGATTTTTTTTTTATTTCAAAGATTTGGAAGAAAAGCGGGTCCAATCTGGACTCCCGGCATGTCCCTTCTCACCCCACTGTGTCGGCGGTGCTGTTAAGGTTGATTTTACAAGGCTGGAGCCTTCACATGCCGCGCTCCTTCACCATCCCCTGAGGCTCTGGCTTGAAGTGGTGACCATCACGGTTCTCACTGCTTTGCAGGAGACCGGTCTCCATCCGCAGCCCTTTCAGGATCCTGCCGGACGGAGCGCTCACCTCCCAGGGACCTGGCACCTGCGTCTCACAAGCTAAGTACTGAGACGTTATTACCACAGAAAGTGGTCTTTCCAGGGGTCCCTTGTACTTTATATATTGGGGAGAGTGTGTTATATGACTGTGTTAACATTTCCGGCCGGTTCTCCAGTTTTCACTGGAGAACCGCGCCGATGGTGCCTGCACGCTGGCCGCATGTTTAAATCTAGGCCCCGGCTTCGCCTGAGGCCTAGTTTCGATTTCACTGCCCCTGCATGTCAGTCATGCAGAGGGACAGTGCGGCTCCGCCCAGCGGCTGTTCAGCACAGGGAACGGACACTCCTCACTGAGGAAAGATTCCCTCCCCTGTATACCTCTTTTGCCCGCTCTCAGAGTAGGCCCCGCCCCCTCTCCTTGCTCCGGTCGCCATTTTATCAGCGTTCTCAATGTCTGCATAACCACATTGTGACAAATGGGGGCCTGGGCTGGGGGACTGGAGGGCACAGAGATGTATGTTAAACGGTCTGGCAAGCCACAACCTCCGGTTGTGCAGCTGCTTATATACTCTGTTTATATACTCTGCTGGGGGTCATTCTGGACAGAGCCCCCACTTCTGCAGCATGTCTCACATCAGAGCAAGGCTGCAAGGCTGTTCTTAATATGCACTGCATGTAGACTCGTACTGCCTGTACCGAGCACATAAACACAGTGGTCCCTCAGCCTGGAGGCTCATCAGTGGTCCCTCCAGCTGCTCCGGCTCCGGTGGCTGAACCCCCGGTTTGGGTAGAATCCGCTCTTTCCAGGGGACAGCTGTCCTGGACTCTGCTGAGCATGCATTAGCCCCCTTCTTAGGGCGCTTCTGCTGCTACGGCTCGCTCAGCAAAGCTCACAGAGGACTCTTCATCTGGTCTCAGACCCTGTCCTCCTAAAATGGAGACGCAGGGTCCCCTGTCCTTCCCCGTCCCGCAGCTCTGATTCACGAGCTGACTCGCAGGACGAGGAGGATGTCTTTACTAGGGGCTCGGACGCTACTTCATGTACCATTGATCTGTCCGAAGGTGACGCAGATGCTAATGATTTGATTGCGTCCATTATATTTGTACTGGACCTCAATCCGCCTGTATCAGGGGAGCATCCCCCTCTGGCAGAAAGGCATCAGTATACCTTAAGAGAACAAGGAGTGTGTTCCTTAACCACTCCAGTTTTCAGCCCACTGTAACCAAGCCCAGAGCCTGTCCTGACAGACGCTCCCAAAGCGTGGTTCTGATGACTGTTTCCCCCTTCCACCAGAGGTGGTCAAGGAGTGGGCTCATTCACCAAGGGTGGACTTTCAGCCCGGATAGTTGTATCAGTGGCTAACGGCACCTCTCTAAGGATCCCACTGTCCGCCAGGTTGACCTTCTGGCCAAATCTATATATGAGGCGGCAGGGGCCTCGTTCTCTCCATCTTTTGCAGCAGTGCGGGCTCTCAAAGCCATCTCTGCTTCTCTGGAGGAGATGCATTCCCTCACCAGGGACTTTATGCCCGAAATGGTTGCCTTAACTTCCAAGCTTCAGTCTTTTCATCCTATGCCATGTCTGCCATGCTGGAGACTGCCACCGCACTGCGGTGGCCTCGGCTACTTCCCTCGCTATCCGCAGGCTCCTGTGGCTTCGAGAGTGGAAGGCAGATGCTTCTTAAGAAGTTCCTTGCTGGGCTCCCTTTTACTGGGACCAGTCTATTCGGTGAACAACTGGATGAAATTATTAAGGAAGCTTTTGGCAGGAAGAGTACTTCCATGCCACAAACCCAGGAAACCTGTCCAGGGCAGGAACCAGTTGAGGTTTCGTTCCTTTCGTTCCTCTAACTGGTCGTCCTCTAAGCCCTCGGCCTCGTCCACTAACTCAGCCAAGGTCCGTAAACCAACTGGCGCATGAAGCCGCGTACTCAGAAGTCCGCAGGAGCTGCTGCCACCAAGGCAGCCTCCTCTTGATTATCTGGCCGCGCCAGCAACGTCCTTGGTCGGTGGCAGGCTCTCCCACTTGGGCGACGTGTGGTTTCAACACGTCTTCGATCAGTGGGTGTGGGTTACCATCTCCCACGGCTGCAGAATAGAATTCTATCCAGCCCGCCAAACAGAGGGTCGTGGCATTCTTGCAGGCCTGTGGAGTAATTGTACCAGTTCCCGACTGGGAACGGTCCTGAGATTTCTACTCAAATCTCTTCCTAGTCCCCGAAGAGGACGGTGCCTTCCGACCTGGATCTCAAGCTTCTCAACAAGCATGTTCAGGTGCAGCATTTTTGCATGGAATCTCTGCGATCAGTCAATGACCCAAGGAGATTTCTTAGCATCCATTGACATCAGAGATGTCTATCTGCATGTGCCAATCGCAGTTTCACACCAGCGTTGGCTACGTTTTGTAATCGGAGAGGAGCATTTCCAATTCGTGGCTCTCCCCTTCGGGTTAGCCACGGCCCTTTGTGTATTCGCCAAGGTCATGGCAGCAGTGGTTGCGGTTCTGCACCTCCAGGGGTTGGCAGTGATTCCTTACCTGGACGACCTTCTAGTCAAGGCTTCATCCAGTGCAGACTGTCAGCGGAGTGTCTCGCTTACTCTCGCCACGCTTGCAAGTCCACTCTGACCCCGACCCAGGAACTTACGTACCTAGGGATGCAATTCAAGACTCTGCTGGCACTTGTGAAGCTGCCCTTAGTCAAACAGCAGTCCCTTCATCTGGCGGTTCGCTCTCTGCTGAGGCTCCGCCGGCATTCCATCAGGCACCTCATGCAGGTGCTGGGTCAGATGGTGGCGTCAATGGAAGCGGTTCCCTTTGCCAGTTCCATCTGCGTCCCCTGCAGCTGGACATTCTCCGCTGTTGGGACAAGCGGACCTCTTCCTTGCACAGGCTGGTGGCTCTGTCGCCACAGACCAGGAGCTCTCTTTAGTGGTGGCTTCGGCCCCTCTCCCTGTCCCAGGGACGGTCTTTTCTGGCCCCGTCATGGGTGATTCTCACCACGGATGCCAGTCTATCCGGCTGGGGAGCAGTGCTTCTCCACCACCGAGCACAGGGCACTTGGACTCCGTCCGAATCAGCCCTCTCGATCAATGTGCTGGAAATCAGAGCTGTGCTCCTAGCTCTCGTAGCTTTTCACCACCTGTCGGCGGGCAAGCACATTCGAGTCCAGTCAGACAACGCGACAGCAGTTGCCTACATCAATCACCAGGGCGGGACGCGCAGCGCCTAGCCCTGTTGGAAATTCAACGCATCAGTGGACGGAAGACTCCAAGTCCACCATATCCGCACCCAGGCGTAGAAAACTGGGAGGCAGATTATCTCAGCCGTCAAACCGTGGACAGCGGCGAGTGGGCCCTGCATCCGGCAGTGTTCCGGTCAATCTGCCGCAGGTGGGGCACGCCGGAAGTGGATCTAATGGCATCCCGGCACAACAACAAGGTCCCGGTTTACGTGGCTCGCTCCCACGATCCTCAGGCCTTGGCGGCGGACGTGCTGGTTCAGGATTGGTCCCAGTTCCGTCTGGCCTACGTGTTTCCCCCTCTAGCTCTCTTGCCCAGAGTCATGCGCAAGATCTGAATGGAGGGCTGTCGGGTCGTACTCATCGCCCCAGACTTGCCCAGGCGAGCTTGGTTCCCAGACCTGCTCCGTCTGTCCGTAGAGGTGCCGTGGCATCTTCCGGACCGCCCAGACCTTCTCTCACAGGGTCCGTTTTCCGCCAGAATTCTGCGGCTCTCAGATTGACGGCGTGGCTCTTGAGCCTTGGATCCTTACGGCTTCAGGCATTCCTTCCGAGGTCATCTCCACTATGACTCAGGCTCGGAAGTCTTCCTCGGCCAGGATTTACCACAGGACTTGGAGAATTTTCCTGTCCTGGTGTCGCTCTTCCGGCCATGCTCCTTGGCCGTTTTTTCCTTGCCGACCATCCTGTCCTTTCTACAGTCCGGTCTGCAGCTAGGACTGTCCCTCAATTCCCTCAAGGGACAGGTCTCGGCTCTGTCAGTGTTGTTCTAGCGGCGTATCGCCCGACTGGCCCAGGTGCGCACCTTCATGCAGGGCGCGTCTCACATCATTTCGCCTTACCGGCGGCCTCTGGATCCCTGGGACCTTAATCTGGTCCTCACGGCCTTACAGAAACCCCCCTTTGAGCCTCTTAGGGAGGTTTCGTTGTTTCGTCTTTCACAGAAGGTGGTCTTTCTGGTGGCCATAACTTCTCTCAGGAGAGTCTCTGATTTGACTGTGCTCTCTTCGGAGTCACCCTTTTTGTTTTTTTCACCAAGTCAAGGTGGTTCTCCGTCCGACTCCGGGCTTTCTCCCTAAGGTGGTGTCTCCTTTCCACCTTAACCAGGACATTTCATTGCCTTCCCTTTGTCCGGCCCCTGTGCATCGCTTTGAGAAAGCGTTGCATACTTTGGATTTGGTGCGGGCGCTCCGGATCTATGTGTCACGCACCGCCGCTCTCAGGCGGTGCACCTCTCTTTTTGTGCTAACCACGGGTCAGCGCAAGGGTCTCTCGGCTTCTAAACCGACCGTAGCTCGTTGGATTAGGTCGGCCATATCCGATGCCTACCAATGTTCTCAGGTGCCCCCACCGCCAGGGATTAAGGCGCATTCGACCAGAGCTGTCGGTGCCTCCTGGGCTTTCAGGCACCAGGCTACGGCTCAGCAGGTTTGTCAGGCTGCCACTTGGTCTAGTCTGCACACCTTTTCGAAGCACTAACTAGTGCATGCTCATGCTTCGGCAGATGCGAGCTTGGGCAGACGCATCCTTCAGGCGGCTGTCGCCCATTTGTGAAGTTAGGTTTTACCTACTTCTCAGTTCTGTTTATTTCCCACCCATGGACTGCTTTGAGACGTCCCATGGTCTGGGTCTCCCATAAGGAACGATGAAGAAAAAGAGAATTTTGTTACTTACCGTAAATTGTTTTTCTTATAGTTCCGACATGGGAGACCCAGCACCCTCCCTGTTGCCTGTTGGCAGTTTCTTGTTCCGTGTGTTTTCACCGGCTGTTGTTGTAGACAGAGGTTCCGGTTATTCCGGGTTTTACTCTATCTCTACTTATGGGTGGATGTCCTCCTTCAGCTTTTGCACTAAACTGGTTAGATTTGTCATCCAGGGGGTGTATATGCTCGGAGGGAGGAGCTACACGTTTGAGTGTAGTACTTTGTGTGTCCTCCGGAGGCAGAAGCTATACACCCATGGTCTGGGTCTCCCATGTCGGAACTATAAGAAAAAGAATTTACGGTAAGTAACAAAATTCTCTTTTTTTCCCTGAATTTAATTTCCACCTTATTGCTAAGTAGAAAGCCGATGACCACAAAAATTTATTGTAGAACCTGGAAAAAATGTCTGTCATCTACGGGTGCTAGTCTCACAGGGGAGGTACCAATCAGCTCAGTTTTGGAATTTCTGCAAAGAGGTTTAGAACGGGGCTTGTCGATCAGTACGCTAAAAGTTCACGTTTCAGCGTTAGAGGCACTGTACAATTATGATCTGGCGGAGAACCGTTGGGTGGCCAGGTTTATTAAAGCCAGTTCCTATCAAAAACCTAAGCGTGTATTAGCCCTTCCTCATTGGGACCTTAACATAGTATTAGCAGCCCTGACAAGTCCCCCCATTCGAACCTTGCGATTCTATTTCGGTAAAATGCCCATCGCTTAAGACAGTCCTCCTGATAGCTTTAACTTCGTTTCGCAGGGTCAATCGACCCTCCCTTTGCTCAAATCTTTTAAGACAGGGTAATGTTAAAACCTGACCCGGCATACCTTCCGAAAGTGGTGTACAAATTTCATAAATCCCAGGAGATTGTGCTTCCATCATTCTGTGATAAGCCAAACAATGATGAGGAGGAGAGATGGCATTCTTTGGATGTGCGGCGGTGTTTGATTCAATCCTTTCTAGTGTCTAGTTCCTGGAGGAAAGATAAGTCTTTGTTTGACTCTTTTCAAAGTAGTAGGAAGGGGGCTAGAGCCTCAAAGTCCACTCTCGCAAGGTGGATCAGGGAAGCCATAGCCTTAGCTTACTGAACTAGTGGTAAGGAAGTACCTGCAGGCCTGAAGGCTCATTCCACAAAGGCGGTGGCAACTTCCTGGGCAGAAAGAGCTGACGTCTTCCTTGAGCAAATCTGCAAAGCGGCTAAATGGTCTTCGCCCTCGACCTTCTACAAACATTATAGGTTATGTGAGGTAGCGTGGTCGGCTGTGCAGCAGAAGACACGGGATCCAGGCACTAAGGTTCACAGCACACGGTTTATTATCCAAACAAAAGTCCACAGCGGTACATATGTGCCTTTCCGGCAGAGAACTCAGGGAGTTGTGATCACTCCCTCACACCCGGCACACCTGCCCTTGTTCCTGTTTCCTTTTAACCCTTCCTTAAGCCTGTAGCAAAACAGCATTAACCCTGGAGTGGAGTTACTTTCTATCATGGAGTGAGCACAACCGGGGCGAGACATACCGGCCGTCATAGATAACCCCGGTCACAGTCTCACATACCCCCCCCTCAGTTCAAGCGAGCGGGGTTGAACTCCTGCCATCAAACACGGGCCGCGGGACAAGGCATCGGCGTTGCCCTGCAACCTACCGGCCCGGTGTTCAACCGTAAACCGGAAGTTCTGCAGAGAAAGGAACCACCGGGTAACCCGGGCATTCCGTTCCTTGGCGGACCTCATCCAGACCAGTGGAGAGTGATCCGTCACCAAGCGAAACTGTCGTCCCAGCAGGTAATAGCGTAGGGACTCCAAGGCCCACTTGATCGCCAGGCACTCCTTCTCCACTACGCTATAATTCCGCTCGGGAGGGGTGAGCTTCCTACTTAAGAAGGTGACGGGGTGTTCCTCCCCCTGAACCACCTGAGACAGCACTGCCCCCAGGCCGACCTCCGAGGCGTCAGTCTGTACTATGAACTCCTTCCGGAAATCAGGGTTTACAAGAACGGGTTGTCCGCACAGGACCCCTTTCAGGGCCCGGAAGGAGTCCTCGGCCTGCGGAGTCCAGCGCACCATGACGGACTTCTTGCCTTTGAGAAGGTCCGTCAAGGGGGCTGATAGTCCCGCAAAATCTTTTACAAACCTCCTGTAGTACCCCACGATACCCAGGAAGGCCCTAACCTGCTTCGTGGTCAGGGGTCTAGGCCACTTCTGGATCGCCTCAACCTTGTTAATTTGGGGCTTAATCACTCCTTGGCCTATTACGTAGCCCAAGTAGCGGGCTTCCGTGAGTCCCAACGCACATTTCTTGGGATTGGCTGTCAATCCGGCTGTTCGAAGCGCGTCTACCACCGCTTGTACCTGTTCCAAGTGGGTCTGCCACTCGGAGCTGTAAATAATGATGTCATCAAGGTACGCTGATGCATACGCCTGGTGGGGTTCCAGCACCAAGTCCATCAACCTCTGGAACGTGGCCGGAGCGCCATGTAACCCAAAAGGCAAGACAACATAGTGGAAGAGAGCCTCCGGTATAACAAAAGCGGTTTTCTCCTTGGCGGACTCCGTCAGGGGCACCTGCCAGTACCCTCTGGTCAGGTCGAGCGTGGTGAAATATCGCGCTTGTCCCAGCCTATCAATCAGCTCATCCACCCGGGGCATGGGGTAGAGATCGAACTTGGATATTTCGTTCAATCTCCTAAAGTCATTGCAGAACCTTAAGGAGCCATCGGGTTTTGGTATTAGGACAATAGGACTAGCCCATTCACTCCGGGATTTTTCGATGACCCCCAGGCGTAGCATTGTCTTCACTTCCTCTGATATGGCTTGTCTTCGAGCCTCCGGCACCCGGTATGACTTCAGGCGTACCTTCAGGTGAGGGTGAGGCTCGGTGACAATGTCATGTCGTATCAGACTAGTCCTACCCGGCAACTCGGAGAAGACATCGGGGTTCTGCTGAACCAGCCGCCTGGCCTCTCGCCTCTGTTGCTTGGTGAGGGCTTCTCCAATCCTTACTTCCGGTTCGTCCTCTCCAGAGGTTGCTGGAGCCGGGTTTGAACGACCCGAAGAGGAGGGAGATGGGGGAAAATCAACCATCAGGCTTTCCCGTTCCTGCCAAGGTTTTAATAGGTTGACATGGTATATTTGTTCAGGTTTCCGCCTACCGGGCTGCAATACCTTATAGTTGACCACCCCGACTCTTTCCTTTATCTCGTACGGGCCTTGCCACTGAGCCAGGAATTTACTCTCCACCGTGGGGATCAATACCAACACCCGATCTCCGGGTTTAAAGGTCCGCACGGTGGCTTGTCTATTGTAGCGGCCGCTTTGCGCGGCCTGAGCCTCCTGTAAATGCTCCTTCACAATTGGCATGACCGCGCTTATGCGGTTCTGCATTCCTAAAATGTGTTCAATCACACTTTTATGGGGGGTGGGCTCTTGCTCCCATGTTTCCTTTGCCAGGTCCAACAATCCCCGGGGATGTCGCCCGTATAACAATTCAAAAGGCGAAAACCCCGTGGATGCCTGTGGCACCTCTCGTATGGCAAACATCAAATAGGGAAGCATCATATCCCAGTCTTTCCCGTCTTTGGAAATCACCCTTTTTAGCATGGTTTTCAGGGTTTTATTGAAACGCTCGACTAAACCGTCCGTTTGAGGATGATACACAGACGTACGCAACTGCTTGATCTGGAGTAGCCGGCATAGCTCTTTGGTCACTTTAGACATGAATGGGGTCCCCTGATCCGTAAGGATCTCCTTGGGCAACCCCACCCGGCAGAACACCGCAAACAACTCCCGAGCTATAAGCTTCGCCGCAGTATGTCTGAGAGGTATCGCCTCTGGATACCGGGTGGCATAGTCAACGATCACTAGGATATGTTGGTGCCCTCGAGCAGACTTTACGAGGGGCCCCACCAGATCCATCCCTATCCGTTCAAAAGGGACTTCTATAATGGGTAACGGTACCAACGGACTGCGAAAGTGGGTCAGGGGTGCGGTAAGCTGACACTCCGGGCAGGTTTCGCAGAACCGTTTTACCTCCCCAAAGACCCCGGGCCAATAGAACCTTTGCAATATTCGCTCCTGCGTTTTCTTGACCCCTAGGTGGCCACTCATCAGGTGTTTATGAGCCAAGTCGAGGACCCGCCGGCGATACGGCTGGGGCACCACCAACTGCTCTACCCCTACGCCCCGTATTTCATCTACCCGGTAGAGTAAATCCTGCTTAAGAGCGAAATGGGGGTATCTTACCTGGGCACCGGGCAGCTGTGCCACCCCGTCAACTACTGTCACCCGACTCCGGGCATGTATTAATGTAGGGTCCTGGAGTTGGGCTGTCCCAAACGTATCCGGGGATGCCTCCAACTCCGGGATGGGCTCAACCGTCTCAGCCTCTCCTGCCAAAACCTCTAGGGGCGACCTATCGGGTTCACATTCTGTCCCTATCATGGGAACCCCTACGGCAGGCGTCCCGGATTCAGGATTGTAGGGCTCAGGTCCCGGACTGACCAATATCTGAGGGGACTTAGGAGGTCCCTTCCATAAAGTCCAAAAATAGGGCAGATCCCTTCCTAGGATCACGTCATAGGGAAGAGTGTTAATAAGTCCCACCTCATGTTGCACCTGACCGCAAGGTGCTGTGATGGTGACAATCCCCGTGGGATAGTCTCGGCGGTCCCCATGTATGCAAACCACCCCCACGGTACGTCCTGTGTCCTTTACTTTAGCCCTTAGGGTTGATCGCACAAGGGTCACTAAGCTCCCGGAATCCAACAAGCCTGTAACCGGACATCCATTCACCTGTATTTGGCACAAGTGGGGCTCAGTCTCTGGGCAGACCAGGTCAGCGGTACACACCACCTGAGCATACATTGAACCCCGCCGGGTAACCCCACAATCCATGGGCTCCGTGGTGAGTGGACACTGGGCTTCCATATGTCCCACCCGCTGGCACCGCCAACATCTAATAGGGAAGGAAGCCCCCTTGACGAGTTGTCGTTTAGGGTGCATAGCCTTCCGGACCTCAGGGACGGAGGGTGCGGCCTCAGATGGGACGGTAGCGGACTCCCGCACCGGTGTCAGCGGTGGGTCCTTGGCCCTAGGCTTGGAGGGGCCGGACCGACGGGCGGTATGCAAAGTCTCAGTGTCCCGTATCAAGTCCTGTGTAGCCACATGCCGTTCTACCAGGCCCACTAATTGGTCCAGGGTACTTGGGTCGCCCTGTCCAACCCACCGTTGAATGGTGACGGGTAAAGTGCGTACAAAACGATCAACAACTACCCTTTCCACCATTTGCGCCGGGCTCAGAGTGTCAGGCTGCAACCACTTTTTTACGAGATGCAACAAGTCATAGGCCTGGGAGCGTACGGGTTTGGCTTTCTCATAGAACCACTGATTTACCCGCTGAGCCCGTACATAGGTATTCACCCCCATCCGAGCAAGTATTTCGGCTTTCAGGGTTGCATATTCTAAAGCCTGCTTTACACGGTACGACCGATTGTGCGATTTCACAATCGATCGTACCCGCCCCCGTACTTTTTGCGTCACGGGCAAATCGCTGCCCGTGTCGCACAAAGTTACTAAACCCCGTCACACATACTTACCTCTCGTGCGACCTCGCTGTGGGCGGCGAACGTCCACTTCCTGGAGTGGGAGGGACGTTCGGCGTCACAGCGACGTCACACGGGCGCCGGCCAATAGAAGCGGAGGGGCGGAGATGAGCGGGACGTAAACATCCCGCCCACCTCCTTCCTTCCACATAGAGACGGCGGCGGCCGCGGGAGGCAGGTGAGCTGATCATCGTTCCCGTGGTGTCACACGGAGCGACGTGTGCTACCACGGAAACGATGGTCAACTAAAGTAACCGATATTATGGAACCTAACGAGCAGTACCCGACTCACGATTTGTGAGCGATACTGCGTCGCTAGGAGGTGTCACACAGGCCGGCATCGCCAGCGATGCCGGATGTGCGTCACAAAAACCGTGACCCCGACGATCTATCGCACGATAGATTGCCTGGTGTAAAGCAGGCTTTAGGCGTCCTCGGTACAGAGGTCCAGGTATGCTTTTTGGGGCTCCCCCATCAGATAGGGCGACAATACCTCAGGCCACTGGGGGGTCGGCAGTTTTTCCCGCTCGGCCACCCGCTCAAACACCGCCAGGAACGCTTCCACATCATCCCCCGGGGTCATCTTTTGCAACGCTTGTCTCACCGCTTTCCGGACGCTGCCGTCGTCACCCGGTCCCGGGGTGGTTGCTGCCGGTCCGGCACGGATCGACTTGGCCAGGAGGACCATCTGTTCTTGGTGCCTCTGTTCCTGCAATTTCAAGGATTGCTGCTGATGATCCAATGTCCGGAGCAGGTGTGTATTCGTCTGTTGTTGCTGTGCAGTAGCCTGAACCAGCTGCTTTAGTATGTCCTCCATGGCGTTGCCGGGTTTGGGCTGTAGTATAGCCGCTTGAATCCAGGACATGTGCTACCGGGTCACCAGAAATGGAAGCTACACCTCACCGGGCTGGCATGCCCGCCGATTCTCCACCATATGTGAGGTAGCGTGGTCGGCTGCGCAGCAGAAGACACGGGATCCAGGCACCAAGGTTCACAGCACACGGTTTATTATCCAAACAAAAGTCCACAGCGGTACATATGTGCCTTTCCGGCAGAGAACTCAGGGAGTTGTGATCACTCCCTCACACCCGGCACACCTGCCCTTGTTCCTGTTTCCTTTTAACCCTTCCTTAAGCCTGTAGGGAAACAGCATTAACCCTGGAGTGGAGTTACTTTCTATCATGGAGTGAGCACAACCGGGGCGAGACGTACCGGCCGTCATAGATAACCCCGGTCACAGTCTCACAGTTAGATCTATCCTTTTCTGACCTCCCCTTTGGGAGACGAGTTCTGCAGGATGTAGTTCCTCCCTAGAGTTTTCTTTCGCTGTAATTCTCTTGTGGTGCCGTCATAGGGTGAAGAAAAAATGCATAATTACTTACCGGTAATGTGTTTTTTCTGAACCCATGATGGCACTCTTATATTCTCTCCCTGCAGTGGATGTTTCTTTCGTCAGATTCGCCTTTACTTTTTTACACAGAAGTGTTCTGGTGGTGGCCATATGTTGTATTAACCTTTTCCATTAAAGGTCCTTTCATGCTCTGTTATAAACTGATGCGGGGAGAGGTGCCACCCTTTTTTATCCTGTAGGTTTCCTGTCCTTGAAGGGTGAATCCTCTCTCTCGTGGTACCGTCATGGGTTCAGAAAAAACACATTACTGGTAAGTTATTACGTATTTCTTCACCACCCAATAGTATAACATTTTGTGACACACCTGTGTTGTCATTATGCTCACTGCACCCCTAGATGAATTCATTGAGGGGTATAGTTTATAAAATGGGGTCGTTTGTGGTGGATTTGCTTTTTTGGCATGTCAATGCCTCTAACAATGCGACATGGCACCTCCAAACCATTCCAACGAAGGGTCCCGTTACACGTAGCAACGCACCAGCGATCCAACCAGCGATCCGACCTGGCAGGGATCGCTGAAACGTCGCTACATGGTCGCTGGTGAGCTGTCAATCAGGCAGATCTCCACAGCGATTAGAGATCAGCCACCAGCGACCTGTGTAACGACAGCTCCCTGCTTACTCAGAGCGGACGCTCCGAGTGTCGGACTGGCTACCGGAGGAATCTCCAGTCATGCCAGGCCTGGATTCAGTTACCTGCTTTGCACTCCGGAGCTCTCAGCTGCAGCCTGGTCTGATCTCAGAGTTTGCAGGACTGCACCGCGAGCGCCGAGTGTTTGATTCCGCGGCGATTGCTTTTGAGTTCATAACAGCTGCGGACAGGCCAGGCTGCCATCTGGAGTTCAGGTGAGATCACCGAAGATCAGCCCGGTGTCTTCAGCTGTCATGAACTGAACTGCAATCGCCAGGGAATCAGTCACTCGGCAGTCGCTCGCTGCTGCTTTTCACACACCGCGATATCGCTAGCGAGGTCGCTGATACGTCACAAAACCTGTGACGTTTCAGCGATCTCGTTAGTGATCTCACTGGGTGTGACGGGGGGCTTTAATCTAAACTCCATTGTTTAGCTTCTTCCTTTCTTAGCTTTGTTTTGTGCCTGAAAAGTAGTTTGCAACCACATATTAGGTATTGGTAAATTCAGGAGAAATAGTGTAAATACATATTTTGTCCAATTTCTCCTATTACGCTTTTTGAAAACTAAAACTTTTAGTGGAAAAAATTGGTAATTTTTTGTTTTCGCAGCCCAATGTTATACAATTGTGTGAATCACCTAAGGGTTAAAATTGCCCACTACAAAAAGTGATGTATTCCTTAAAGGGAACCTGTCAGGTCTAATATGCACCCAGAAGCACAAGCAGTTCTGGGTGCATATTGCTAATCCCTGTCTAACTGTCCCAAGCTTTAGTAGCATACATAAAGAGATATTTAGAAAAAGTATTTCTAAAGATCCTTTATGATATGCTAATGAGCACAGGGACTAGTCGCAAGGGCGTTACTTACCCCCACTATTCCACCCTCTTAGCATGTTATCACGGCCACAGGGGCGTGATAACATGCTATTCAATGCCCAGTGTAATCGGCATGGATGTGAGTACCTGTCCGTTGTCACCACCTCAGACGCAGGGTTTAGGCTCAGTGCTTATGATCAGAAGTCCCAGCACTTCCTGTCATGTGCACTAGACATACATTCAGACAGTATACTTGCGGCAGGAGACGCCAGCATCTCCAAGGCAGATTATACAACCTCAGGCCATGTGTCCAATTTTGAGATCCAAAAATTAAATCGCGCTGCCCCATCAGTAAGCACTGATAGACATGTGCACACGTACTGTCAACCATGTTAGATAAAAGCTGCCTCCCGTTAAGATGCATTATAGTGGATGCTGTTGTCGGATAGAGTGACGTGCTGCTGATGAATTGGTGCCACATTGAGGCCATGATAACACTCTCTTCCTTGGCGGTGAAACAGCTGTGTTGGCCACTTCCTCTACCTCTGGCTTGGTCTTCCACAGAGCCGCCGCTTATGGTAGGAATGCCATAAGAAGAGATTCTAGCAGGGAGCACTTACACTGGAGATCAAAATTAGAGAACAATGTATGATCACTTGCTTTTTTCAGAAATATGTGTGCTAGCGTGGGACCCAGTTCAGGCATTTCGCTGGTCTATCACAACAGTGAGTGGTGTCAGCAAAAGGTGGAAGTAAGAACTTCAAATAACTCCTTTCTGTGGTGTTTTTGCAAAAACAAAACCCATCACATAAATCCTATATATTTGAGGCCACACACAACAAGCAGTTTCTTCCTCAGAGTCTTCTGATGAATAAGTTTCTCATAGATTCATCTTCCATAACGCTAAGGGGGGCTTTGCACGTTGCGACATCGCTACTGCGATATCGTCGGGGTCAAATCGAAGGTGACGCACATCCGGCGCCAGTAACGACATCGCAACGTGTAAAGCCTAGATGCACCGATAAACAATCGCAAAAGCGTCGTAAATCGGTGATCTGTGTAGTGTCGGTCATTTCCATAATTTCGCTGCAGCGACAGGTACAATGTTGTTCGGCGTTCCTGCGGCAGCACACATCGCTTGTGTGTGAAGCCGCAGGAGCGAGGAACATCTTACCTGCCTCCAGCAGCTATGCGTAAGGAAGGAGGTGGGCGGGATGTTTACGACCCGCTCATCTCCGCCCCTCCGCTTCTATTGGCCGCCTGCCGTGTGACGTCGCTGTGACGTCGCACGACCCGCCACCTTAGGAAGGAGGTGGGTCGCCGTCCAGAGCGATGTCGCAGGACAGGTAAGTGCGTGTGAAGCTGCCGTAGCGATAATGTTCGCTACGGCAGCTATCACAAGATATCGCATGTGCGACGGGGGCGGGTACTATCGTGCTCGGCATCGCTATCATCGGCTAGCGATGTCGCAGCGTGCAAAGTTCCCCTTAGTCTTGTCTCATTTTACCGACACTGGAATATTTGGCCAGAGTCCGCACTGACTACACCACCGCCATTTTTTAAAGCCTCTTCTAATTCCAGAGCTTACAGCCCGGAGAATGCCCCCTATTACATGGAATTAGAGGTTTGACGCATTTTTAAAGGATCTTCTGAGTGTGTAAATTAGACAAGATGTCTAATGTGATAGAAGATTACAGCCCGGCGAAGGCAGGAAACATTCATATAGGCGGCTGGTGGTGATGTAGTCAGTGGCGGAATCTGGCGAAATATTCAAGTGTCGGTACATGAGACATGAATCAGCGTTATGGAAGATGAGTCTATGAGAAACGTATCCAGCTGCAGACTCCGAGGAAGAAACTGCTTCTATATGGCCTAAAATATATAGGAATTAATCAGTGGCCAGAGCAGTGACCAACAATAGCGAGTAAATGGGACAAGCTGACTATCACCAATTCAACTAATGTTGCAATGTATACGGTCTTAAGGCCGCTTTACATGCTGCGACATCGCTAGCCGATGCTAGCGATGTCGAGCGTGATAGCACCCGCCGCTATCGTATGGCCGATATGTGGTAATCGCTGCCGTAGCGAACATTATCACTACGGCAGCGTCACACGCACATACCTGCTCTGCGACGTCGCTGTGACCGGCGAACCGCCTCCTTTCTAAGGGGGCGGTTCGTTCAGCGTCACAGCGACGACACTAAGCGGCCGCCCAATCAAACCAGAGGGGTGGAGATGAGCCGGACGAACATCCCGCTCGCCTCCTTCCTTCCTTATTGCTGGCGGGACGCAGGTAAGGAGAGGTTCCTCGTTCCTGCGGTGTCACGCGTAGCGATGTGTGCTGCCGCAGGAACGAGGAACAACATCGTTACTGCAGCAGCAACGATATTTGGGAAGAGGGGGGCATGTCACCGATTAGCGATTTTGAACGTTTTTGCAACGATTGAAAATCGCTAATAGGTGTCACATGCAACGACATCGCTAAAGCGGCCGGATGTGCGTCACAAATTCCATGACCCCAACGAGATCGCTTTAGCGATCTCGTAGAGTGTAAAGCCACCTTAAGAATACAATATCTACACATTATATCTCCTCATGTTTCCCCCATAATCTCCGATGATTGTATCATTAGGCTATGAGCGCACGTTGCGTAAATACATGCAGTTACACTGCGCTTTGTAGCGCAGCGTAACTGCATGCGTCCTGCGTCCCCTGCACAGTCTATGGAGATTGTGCAGGGGCCGTGCGCACGTGGCGTTTTAGGGCGCAGCGCTTCGGCTACTGCCGAAGCGCTGCGTTCTAAGAAGTGACATGTCACTTCTTCCGTGCGCTTTGCCGGCAGCTCCTGCTCTGTCTATGGGAGGAGCTGCAGGCAGAGCGCATGGAATCGGCTTTTTTTTTTTTTTTTTCCACTACGGACATTTCTGCAGCGATTTAAAGAGCACATGTGCTCTTCAGATCGCTGCAGAAATTTCTGCAGTGACTGTACGCAACGTGCGCACATAGCCTTACATGTGATTATATACACTGGGTGCAGATTTACTAGGCAAGTTGTATTTTAGAGGATTTTTTTATTATTGATCAACAACTATGTTTTCAATCAACCCAAAAGACTCATAAATATCAAAGCTTAATATTTTTGGAAGTTGGAGTGGGGTTTTTTTTAGATCTGCCTATCTTAGGAGGATATCTGTTTGTGCAGGTAACTATTACTGTGCAGAATTATTAGGCAACTTAATAAAAAACAAATATATTCCCATCTCACTTGCTTATTTTCACCAGGTAAACCTATATAACTGCACAAAATTTAGAAATAAACATTTCTGACATGCAAAAACAAAACACCAAAAATTAGTGACCAATATAGCCACCTTTCTTTATGATGACACTCAGCAGCCTACCATCCATAGATTCTGTCAGTTCCTTGATCTGTTTACGATCAACATTGCGTCCAGCAGGCACCACAGCCTCCCAGACACTGTTCTGAGAAGTGTACTGTTTTCCCTCCCTGTAGATCTCACATTTTATGAGGGACCACAGGTTCTCTATGGGGTTCAGATCAGGTGAACAAGGGGGCCATGTAATTATTTTTTCATCTTTTAGACCTTTACTGGCCAGCCACGCTGTGGAGTAGTTGTATGCATGTGATGGAGCATTGTCCTGCATGAAAATCATGTTTTTCTTGAACAATACCGACTTCTTCCTGTACCACTGCTTCAAGAAGTTGTCTTCCAGAAACTGGCAGTAGGTCTGGGAGTTGAGCTTCACGCCATCCTCAACCCGAAAAGGTCCCACAAGTTCATCTTTGATGATACCAGCCCATACCAGTACCCCACCTCCACCTTGCTGGTTTCTGAGTCTGAGTGGAGCTCTCTGCCATTTACTGATCCAGCCTCTGACCCATCCATCTGGCCCATCAAGAGTCACTCTCATTTCATCAGTCCATAAAACCTTTGAAAAATCATTCTTAAGATATTTCTTGGCCCAGTCTTGACGTTTTATCTTATGTTTCTTGTTCAAAGGTGGTCGTTTTTCAGCCTTCCTTATCTTTGCCATGTCACTGAGTATGGCACACCTTGTGCTTTTTGATACTCCAGTAACGTTGCAGCTCTGAAATATGGCCAAACTGGTGGCAAATGGCTTCTTGGCAGCTTCACGCTTCATTTTCCTCAATTCATGGGCAGTTATTTTGCACCTTTTTTGTCCAACACGCTTCTTGAGACCCTGTTGGCTATTTGCCATGAAACGCTTGATTGTTCAGTGATCACGCTTCAAAAGTTTGGCAATTTCAAGACTGCTGCATCCCTCTGCAAGACATCTCACAATTTTGGACTTTTCAGAGCCCGTCAAATCTCTCTTCTGACCCATTTTGCCAAAGGAAAGGAAGTTGCCTAATAATTAAGCACACCTTATATAGGGTGTTGATGTCATTACACCACACCCCCTCCTCATTACAGAGATGAACATCACCTGATTTACTTAATTGGTAGTTGGCTCTCAAGCCTATACAGCTTGGAGTAGGACAACATGTATAAAAAGTATAATGTGTTCAAAATACTCATTTGCCTAATAATTCTGCACACAGTGTATAATGTTAGATTTTCTCATCTTCCCATTCAGGTCCCTACAATATCGGATCCTCTTAGTGGAAATCTTCTATATAAGAGAATTTTTCTGATTGACCTGTCAAGGCTAGATATTGGCAGGGACAAGATGGCGGAGAGGATAGCACACCTCACCCTAGAGATCCTCTTCCGGCTTACTGGAGAGGTGAGAGATTCTGATGACGTCACATTACATCATTCTTATCTATGGGAATAACAGATGGACAGAACTGGAGAGGTGAGGACTCTGGAAATGTCTGTAGTGAGATTTATTAATGTGTCTCTCCATAACCAGGATTACACAGTAGTGAAGAAGACCTCTAGTGAGCGCTGTCAGGCCCCTGTGTCTGAGGGATGGGGAAGACCCCTGAGCCCAATCACGAGGCCGCCACCTCACCCCCTGATACATGAGGACATCAATGACCAGAAGATCCTAGAACTCACCTACAAGATGATTGAGCTGCTGACTGGAGAGGTGACACTGCTGGGAATACTGGGACATTATACAGTAACGCTATGAAGGGATCGGGGGATGACGGTATCATTGTATGTGTCAGGTTCCTATAAGGTGTCAGGATGTCGCCATCTATTTCTCCATGGAGGAGTGGGAGTATTTAGAAGGACACAAAGATCTGTACAAGGACATCATGATGGAGGATCCCCAGCCCCTCACATCACCAGGTAATAGACAGGACTAAATACACATGATTATCTGAATATAAAGAATGAATTCGATCCCTGTGTTTCCTCCAGTTCTATCCAGTAAGAGGACAACACCAGAGAGATGTCCCCGTCCTCTTCTTCCACAGGAATGTAAACAAGAAGATGCCAGTGTTCCTCAGGATCATCAGGTAGATGGAGAGAAGGTGTCATGAAATCTCCCTATGATGTGTAGACGGCTGTGAAGGTCTTGTGTTCAGTCTTGTTTTATCCACCATTATTATCTATTTTACACTTGTGCAATAACAACAGTGGAGATGGCAGGATTAGAGCTGATCATAGATGTGAGTTCTCCATCAGTCTGTGACTTTTACAATATTTGTTTCAGGGTAAAGATCTGACCCATGTTAATACTACAGAGACATATGTGAGGGTTGATGAGTGGTGTAAAGAGGAGATTCCTACTTATGGCTACCCAGGTGAGTAGTATCCACTTATTGCAGAGAAGTTGCAGATTCATCTTAGTCACCGGCTGTGTCTGGTTTATCTGCGGTGTAGTTTGGCCGTATCACAAGCAAGTGGTCACTATTCTCCTGCTAAACCAGAACTGCCCCCATACCTTTGGCCATTGGAAGTCCTTCTGTTGGAGTGAGATCTGTTCTGGTCAGAGCTTACAGCCCAGAGAACGCACCCGACTCTCTGGAATTAAAAGACGCTGATCCTTACCTTCCCAGATTTCTAAACTGCAAAGCCAAATGACAGTGTACATAGAATGTGCTGACAACTTAGAAAATCATGTGAAGAAAAATATCCATATGGTTGGCCTTCCTTTTATGATGAGACACCCGTCCTTGTCCTTTTTATTCATATGCTCACGTACCATGTTTCCCCGAAAACAAGACCTACCCCGAAAATATACCCTAGCAGGAATTTTCAACAAAAGGCGTAAATATAAGCCCTACTCCAAAAATAAGCCCTAGTCACGGTTCAATAATGTAGTGTCCATACAGCAAAACAAAATTAAAAAATACTGCAGGACACTTCTATAGAGAAAGCAGGCACCCCCAAAAGAGAGAAGAAAGAAGACCCCGCAATCATACCAGATGCCAAACTGAAGGGCCTGCAGTGGAACGCATCAAGGACCTGCGATGAAACGCACACACATCAGATCGCGCACACCCACAAACATCATATCGCACACTCATCAGATCGCACACACACAATCACACATCAGATCTCACACTCCCCACATCCAGTAATACCGATTTCTTCTGGCCGGTAGAAAAACCTGGGAGGCAGTGCAGTGGAGTGCGAGGACCTGCGATGCGTTACACCGCAGGTCCTTGCGTTCCACTGCACTGCATCTCAGGTTCCTCTGCAGGCCGAAAGCAATCGATATCGCCAGATGTGGTGTGTGTGTGTGCGATCTGATGTATGTGAGTGTCAGTCAGAAGCAGGGGAGGACAGCCTGGAGTATACCTGCTGGGAGCGCTTACTGAATATCACAGGAGGACCTGGGAGTGACACAGACATCCGAAGTCTGGTAATCAAGATTGTCCTGGGAAGGGGATCTGCATTTTTTGGGGATAAACTTTCCCCAATTGTGTTTCTTAGGAGAATAAGCCCTAATGTATTCTTCGGGGGAAGAAAAAAATAAGATCGTGTCTTATTTTCGGAGAAACACTGTATAGACAAAGGGTCTCAAACTTGGCTGGGTATATGGGCTGCACATAGAAAAAAGTTTAATTTAGAGGCCGCATTCTTTGCTGGACCCAGTGACATTTTTAGTTATTACATATTTTTTTTTTCTATACACTTTTTGGATCACGTTTTTTGAACATTTTTTGCTTGTTTATTATAACATGTGCACTTTTAAATTTCAGTTTATATATAAAAAAGTATTTTTAATGGGGAGAAAAAGTCATTATTTAGATTTTTTTTTTACATTTTATCCCTTTCTCGGATGTAATGTTATTTCTCTGACGCCTCATTGGGGGACACAGGACCATGGGTGTTATGCTGCCTATCCATAGGAGGACACTAAGTAGATGCAAAAGCATAGCTCCTCCTCTGCAGTATACACCCCCTGGCCGGGCCAGGCAGTCTCAGTTTTAGCTTAGTGTCTATAGGAGGCACTTCATTTCAAGGTTTGTTATTTTTTGAGGGCGACTGTTTCCTTTTGGGACCGATCTCCCACTACCATCAATGGGCGGGAACGTGAAGCGTTGCCTACACGTACCCCCTCCCGCGACGCTGGATCCTGGGCTGGACGACATGTTCCATAGACACCGATTTTCCAAAGCCCAGGGCAGAGGCACAATTCCTCAGCCCCTCTTTGCAGGCTCTGAGTTGAATATGGCATCAATTCCTCAGCCCCTCTTTGCAGGCTCTGAGTTGAATATGGCATCGTTGTGACCGGATACCTCAAGCTGACTCTGCTATTGTCACTGCCTGGATTGAAGCAGTGTTTAAGGTGAGATCCCCCTGACTGGTTTCCCAGACAAAGGGAGAAAAGGCTGTGCAGGAAAGGCTACCAGGGCTGAATATACAGTATTTATTATGAGAACGTCCCTGGCTAATGCAAGCAAGAGAGCCCCAGGAATCCTGAACACACAGTGTTAACTTTTCCCTAGCCTGCTGGCTGGAGGAGGGGGGAAGTCCCTCCTGTTTGCAAACTCCTGCACAGATAATTTCCAGGTGGCAGGGGGGAGGAGGTGGCTAGAGAACCACAGAGCTCAGGGGCTCACACTGTTTATTATCTGCTCTGTTTATTTGATCTAGCAGAAAAGTCCGCTGATAACCACTAGTGACACGCTGTGTGCTGACTAGAGGGAGAGGGAGGAAAACTATCAGAAGTTCCTTTCCCGCCATTTTTTACTACCCACAGTGGGGGGGGGGGGCACACTGACTACTTCTTCGCGCTCTTTTAGCGCTAAGCCCCCCCGTGGCCGCGATAAGCCCCGCCCCCCCAGGAAAGCGTAGGAAGATCTCCAGCCATCGGCTGATTCTGGTAAAGTGCTGCTCACTGTAGCTCTGCTGAGCATTGCTCCCCCTCCTAGCATACTCCTATCAGGAACATGCAGAATTCAAAAGGCACTAAGAGTGCTAAGGCTCACATAGTCTATTATTCAGCCTGCACTGCCTGCCACGTTGAGCTACCACGTAAACACACCTCTTCACTCTGTGAGTCCTGTGCCCCTATAGCCCTCCAAGACCCCCTTGCCACCACCGCCGCAACCGTCAGCCCAGAGCCTAGGGCTCCCAGCCCACCGGAATGGGCACAGTTTCTGTCCCAATCCATGGAAAAACTCACAGAACCTGGTGCTGGCTATGCAATGTCGTCCTCCACACCCTTCTGGGTCCCTGGACGGAACGCAGCCTGAGGATACCCCTATGGAGGATCCTTCTGAGGTAATCCGGGCACATGCTTCACCAGTTGCAGGGATCAGGAAAAGAGCACACGGCCGGGTGTCTCCAGCGGGCTCTCCCTCGGGAGCACACAGGGCAGGCTCTCCCACACGCTCCACGGCTTCTGAAGAGCTGGAGGAGGGAGAATGCTGTTTTTACCAGGAGGATTCCTTGGTTTCAGCCTCCCCAGATGATCAAACTGCAATAGACTCCCTTATAGCAGCAATCAACCAAACTCTGCATGTGGAGGATCCCCCATCCACTACCACTGACCATGCGGTCTCCTTTAAGAGGGCAAGGAAACCCCAAAAGGTTTTCGCTGATCACCCTGAGTTTCTGGATATACTCACAAAGCAAAGGGAGAAGCCTGACAGGCTCTTCGGTAACTGAAAACTCATGGAGTCCCGGTAAAGTTTTGCCTCACCTGCCCCTAAGGGCTGGGCCGATCCGCCCTCGGTCGACCCCCCAGTCTCCCGCCTTACCACAAAGACGCTCCTGTCTTTACCCGATGGTTCCTCCATCAAGGACCCGACAGAGAGACAGGTGGAGCACCTCGCCTCTGCTTTTGAGGCTGCGGGTTCTTCCCTCTCGCCCTCCTTTGCCTCTGTGTGGGTCGCAAAGGCGATCTCGGTCTGGGCAGAATCCCTTAACACTTCGCTTGAGGAATCCCAGTTCACTCATACCTTCACAGAGGTAACAGCTCAAATTGCCGCTGCGGCGGAGTACCTCATGCAGGCCTCCATGGACGCTGCTACCTGCGCAGCGTTTGCCGCCTCAAATACCATAGCCATCCGTAGAGCTCTCTGGCTCCGACAATGGCGAGCGGACTCTGCCTCCAAGAAGTCTCTCACGGGCCTTCCCTTTTTTCCAGACCGATTGTTTGGCGAACGTCTGGACAAGCTCATTTCTGACGCCACGGGAGGAAAGAGCACCTCCCTCCCCCAGCTGAAGTCCAGGACGTCCTTCACCAGACATCCACAGTCCTCGTTCCGCTCCTTTTGGAACTCATTTGGTTGGTCGACACCCCGTGCTGTCCACGCCACCAGCCGCGGACTACGCAGGGACCGACCTTCTCAGCTCTCCTAGAAACCTACTTCGTCATGGCAGCCTAGGCCGAAACAGTCCAGGACTAGGGAGACTCGGCCACGACGTTTTCCCCCCTCATGACTCCTTCGGCGCCCCGGAAGACACACTCATTGTAGGAGGTCGACTGCGGCTCTTTCAACACATCTGGGCTGCCGCCTCAGACGACAAATGGGTGCGAGACCTTGTGTCTTCCGGTTACCACATAGAATTTCGGACCCGACCCCCGAGTCGGTTCTAACAGCAGGAGTGATAATACCTGTCCCAGACGTCGAGAAGTTCGGGGGTTTTTATTCCAACCTCTTTGTGGTCCCCAAAAAGGATGGGTCAGTTCGACCCATCCTGGACCTCAAACACCTAAACAAGCATGTGCACGTACGGAGATTCAGAATGGAGTCCCTAAGGTCCATTATTGCATCCATGGTCGAAGGGGAATTCCTCGCATCCATAGACATCAAGGACGCGTACCTGCACATACCCATCGCCCCAGATCACCAAAAGTTCCTCCGCTTTGCAATTCAGGACTCCCACTTTCAATTCGTAGCTCTACCCTTCGGCCTTGCCACCGCACCAAGGGTCTTCACCAAAGTCATGGCGGCCGCCATGAGCGTCCTTCACGCCAGGGGAGTGGTCGTTCTCCCTTACTTGGACGACCTCCTTATCAAGGCCCCCTCCTTCCGCGACTGCTCAACTAGCGTACAGATCACTGTGGACACCCTATCCCGCTTAGGGTGGCTACTGAATCTGGACAAATCATCCCCGGTCCCATCACGATCCATCACCTTCCTGGGCATGGCCCTGGACACCCGTCGGGGCTTGATCCTTCTCCCTCAGGACAAGGCAATCGCTCTTCAACGAGCGGTACGCTGCCTTCTACGTCCTCCGTCTCGCTCCATTCGATTCAGCATGAAAGTGCTCGGCAGGATGGTGGTGGCTATGGAAGCAGTACTCTTTTCTCAACTGCACCTCCGCCCACTGCAGCTAGCCCTTCTAGCGGCCTGGGACAAGAGCCCCTTCTCCCTGGACAGACATCTTCACCTGACGCCTTCAGTCAGGTACGCACTCCGCTGGTGGCTTCGGTCCTCATCCCTATCGAAGGGGAGATCCTTTCTCCCAGTGAACTGGCTGGTCCTGACCACGGACGCCAGCCTCCTAGGCTGGGGAGCAGTGTACCGGCACCACACTGCTCAAGGATGTTGGACGCCCCAGGAGTCTTCCCTACCAATAAACACCCTGGAACTCCGCGCGATCTTCCTCGCGCTCAGAGCGTTCTGCCCTCTGCTAGCGGGTCGTCAGATTCGAGTACAATCGGACAATGCGACAGCTGTAGCCTATATCAATCAGCAGGGGGGCACCCGCAGCAAAGCGTCTTATCTCAAGGCCCACAAGATCCTCAGCTGGGCCGAATCGATGGGATCAGTGATATCAGTGGTACACATACCGGGGGTAGAGAACTGGGCAGCAGACTTTCTAAGTCGCCAAGGCCTGGCCGCCGGAGAATGGTCTCTCCACCCAGATGTGTTTCTACACATCTGCACTCGCTGGGACACACCAGACGTGGACCCAATGGCCTCAAGGTTGAATGCAAAGGTACCCGTGTTCATAGCCAGGTCAAGCGACCCGCAGTCCATCGGCGCGGATGCTCTAGTCTGCTCCTGGCACCACTTCCGCCTGCCTTACATATTTCCACCTCTACCCCTGCTGCCGCGGGTGATCAGGAAGATCAAGGCAGAGGGAGTCCCGGTGATACTGATAGCACCGGACTGGCCCAGGCGCGCCTGGTACGCCGAATTAGTACAAATGCTCACAGACGCACCGTGGCGCCTTCCAGACATCCCAGACTTGCTGACCCAAGGGCCCATTTCCCATCAGAACTCCAGAGCCCTGAAGCTGACGGCATGGCCATTAAGACCTGGGTATTAACAAGAGCGGGATTCTCCCCCGCGGTTATTTCCACCATGATCAGCACCCGAAAGCCTGCTTCATCCCGCATTTACCACCGTACATGGAAAATCTTCCTTTCATGGTGCAGAGAAACTAATGTCCAGCCTATGCCTCTGGCCATCCCCAGAATTCTCAACTTTCTACAGTCTGGCTTGCAAGTGGGGTTGGCTCTCAGTTCCCTTTAAAGGGCAGGTCTCAGCGCTCTCAATCTTCTACCAATGCCGCCTGGCTCAAAAACCGCAAGTCAAGACCTTCCTCCAGGGCGTTTTCCATCTAGTTCCCCCGTACAAACGGCCGCTGGACCCATGGGACCTCAACCTCATTCTGGACGGTCTCCAGAGGTCTCCCTTTGAACCCCTCAAGGAATCCTCCCTTGCTCTTCTGTCCTGGAAGGTAACATTCCTGGTGGCAATTACGTCCATCAGACGGGTTTCGGAGCTAGCAGCACTCTTGCCGCGAGCCTTTCCTGATCTTTCACCCGGACAAGGTGGTTCTGCGCCCCCTTCCGGATTTCCTTCCAAAGGTTCTTACCCCGTTTCATTTGAACGAGGACATTGTTCTGCCTTCATTTTGTCCACACCTAGTTCACAGGGTGGAAAGGTCTCTGCATTCGTTAGACCTCGTCAGAGCTCTCAGATATTACATATCCAGGTCGGCCCCCTTTAGGAAAACGGACTCTTTGTTCATCATTCCTGAGGGGCCTAAGAAGGGACAGGCAGCTTCAAAGGCGACTCTGGCTCACTGGATTCGCTCTGCGATCCAGGAAGTCTACCGCCTGCAACTCAAGCCCATTCCTAGTGGGCTGCGGGCTCATTCCACGCGAGCAGTTGGCGCTTCGTGGGCCATTCGGCATCAGGCTTCAGTGGAACAGGTGTGTAAGGCTGCGACCTGGTCTAGCCTACATACGTTTTCAAAGCATTACAGAGTCCATACCCAGGTTTCAATTGAGGCAAATCTAGGTAGGAAAATTCTGCAAATGGCAGTAGAGCACCTCTCTCAGTAGGCGCTCCAGGCTGTCTGGGACTGGTTCCTAGTCCTTGGGTTGTGTTGTCTTCTTTTATGTTTCCCACCCATGGACTGCTTTAGGACGTCCCATGGTCCTGTGTCCCCCAATGAGGCGTCAGAGAAAAACGGATTTTTGTGTACTCACCATAAAATCGTTTTCTCTTAGCCATCATTGGGGGACACAGCACCCACCCTGTTGCCCTGCGGGGCCTTGGTTCTCTCAGTACCTTATTTGGTTTTGACTCTTCTTTTCTCATGTTCCTCTGTTGAGAAGTTTTTTACTGCTTTTTTTCTCCTACTGCTTGTGTACTAAAACTGAGACTGCCTGGCCCGGCCAGGGGGTGTATACTGCAGAGGAGGAGCTATGCTGTTGCATCTACTTAGTGTCCTCCTATGGATAGGCAGCATAACACCCATGGTCCTGTGTCCTCCAATGATGGCTAAGAGAAAACGATTTTACGGTGAGTACACAAAAATCAGTTTTTTACAATTACCACCATATAGGAATTTTGGCCAAAATTTTGTAGTAATATTTCTATCCTGGTTCTCATCTTTTAGTAATGTCCCCATCCTGTAGTAATGTTCCCATATTGCCCCCTTGTAGTAGTGTGCCTGTATTGCTACTTTTAGTAATGTGCCCACATTGCCCCCTTGTAGTAATGTGCCCATATTGCCCCCTTGTAGTAATGTGCCCATATTGCCCACTTGTAGTAATGTGCCCATATTGCCCCATTGTAGTAATGTGCCCATATTGCCCACTTGTAGTAATGTGCCCATATTGCCCCATTGTAGTAATGTGCCCCAGTGGTCTGCTGTCGGAATGTGCCCATATTGTCCCCTTGTAGTAATGTGCCCATATTATGCCCATGTAGTAATGTGCCCATATTGTTCCCTTGTAATAATGTGCTTGTATTGTGCCCTCTGGTAATGTGCCCATATTGTCCCCTCTGGTAATGTGCCCATGTTATCCCCTCTGGTAATTTGCTCATATTGTTCCCTTGTAGTAATGTGCCCATATTGTCCCCTCTGGTAATGTGCCCATGTTATCCCCTCTGGTAATGTGCTCATATTGTTCCCTTGTAGTAATGTGCCCATATTGTCCCCTCTGGTAATGTGACCATTTTGTGCCCTGTAGTAATGTGCCCATAATGTGCCCTGTGGTAATGCCCCATCGTGTAGTAATATCCTGTTATGACGTTCACATACAAAAAAAAAAAAAAAAGATTCCTCTCACCTTTCCTCCATTCCTTCGGTGTTTTCCTTATCTGCTTGCAGCACGCAGGCACCTAGAGCCCGTGACGATTTCTGTCCGGTACACAGGGCCGCCGCCATCTGCTTTTTCCTACGGGGAATGATTTGCTGCACTGCTCTCCTCACATCTTTACTAACTGCATCCGCCAGCCAATCAGAATAGACCCACATTAGCTGCTGGCCTCTGATTAGCCAGCGGCAGCTGCCATTAGTAAAGCTGTGTAAAGACGTGTTTCTCTGCGCTGTGCTGCAAATTATATATTCACCTGAAGGAAAAAACTGACAGCGGCGACCCCGTGTACTGGGCCGCAATAGTTACAGGGTCTAGGTGTCTGTGGGCTACAAGAAGCAGCCTCAGGGGTAGCATGCTGTCCGAAGGCCGCCTGTTTGAGACCTCTGGTATAAACAGTAGACACATTACCTGAAGAAATATTATACAGTTGTCATTTTTTTTTCTCTTTTTTTTTTTCTTTTCTAAACACACCCCAATACTCAACCATTTAGAGGAGAGAGAGAAAAAAAGAGAAAACTCTTCAATCAATAATTCTTGCCCATATTTTCAAACCTATTTCCTTATACTTATCCCAACAATTATTATATTTGGATGTGTAACTTGGCCTAACCTGTTGGTAAAAATGTTATTAGAAGTTATCTATTCCTTTAAAAATAATTCCCCTTGCAGATAAAAACCGTGAAGTAATTAGATCCCGAAATGACAAAACAATATTCAGCCTCTCGGCAACAAATGTGTTAACCGGTTCCCACAAATCTCTAATTTCCTGGCCATCCCAATAGATCTGACGCCTCTGGGTTAGGCTGCTTTCACATCAGCGTTTTTTTTGCCGGGCGGCAAAAACAACGCAAAACGCATATGACCGGATCCTGTGGATTGAATGTGCAACGCATGCAACCGCAATTGTTATTTTACCGGATCCTTCTGTAGCGGGACACAGAATTTATCGCCCGGCACTGGGGTCAGCTGATCGGTAGTCAGCTAACTCCTGATCTCACAGCCAGCACACGCTGCGATGGATGCAGTTTAACAGCAGTCACTGCCTGCTGCCAATCACGTGTGACCGTGTGCGGGCTGTGTGGTCTGTAGTTCAGCTGAGTTTAGATCAGCTGACTCCAGTGTCGGCCGATGACTTGTTCTGTGTCCCACTCCATCCATTACAGCGTGTGAGGCCAGCTAAGTTCGGCCGGCACTGGAGTCAGCTGATCTGAACTCAGCTTAACTCAGCCAGCAGAACAAGTAATCAGATCAGCTGACTTCAGCGTTGGCCGATTACTTGTTCTGTGTTCCCCTGCATTCATTGCAGCGTGTGCGGGCTGGAGTTCAACTGAGTTCAGATCAGCGGACTCCAGTGCTGGCCGAACACAGTTGACCTGACAGCCCACACAAGCTGCGATGGATACAACGGGACACAGAACAAGTAATCGGCCGACACTGGAGTCAGCTGATCTGATTACTTGTTCTGCTGGCTGTGTGGTTAGGAGTAGAGATGAGTGAGCAGTAAAATGTTCGGATGCTCAATTAACGAAGCCCAAGTCTATTTATTTATTTATTTATTTTTTATTCATTAAAAAAAAAAAAAACAAACATAACTCTAGTCCTAGGGTTAGGGGGTAAAAAAAAATGCGTAGGCTCCTGCTGCATTTTCTTTTGCTAAGGGTAACCCAAGCAGCTACTGGCTGCTAACCCCCACTGCTTGGTGTTACCCTCACTGGCAATGGAAAATCCAGGGAAGCCCTTTTTGTTTTGTTTTTTTTCGCCCAAAAACTAAAAAAAAAGATGACGTGGGCTTTGCCATATTTTTTTATGCTAGCCAGGTACAACAGGCAGGTACAGGCTGCCCTCAACTCCCAGCCCTGCTGCCTATTTGTACCCGGCTGGGAACCAAAACTATAGGGAAGCCCTTTTTTAATTATTTCATAAATTTCATGAAATAATTTAAAAAATAAAACATAACGTGGGCTTTGCCCAATTTTTGTGTCCTGCCAGGTACAACTAGGCAGCTGGGGATTGGAATCCGCAGCGCAGTGTAGCCCAAGCTTTCTGCCCCCCCCCCCCCACTGCGAATTGCAGTCCGCAGCCACCCTAGAAAATGGCGATTTCATAGAAGCGCCATCTTCTGGTGCTGTATCCAACTCTATCAGCGGCCCGGGTACCACGCTGGGTAATAAGGGGTTAATTCCAGCTTTGTTTTACCAGCTAATATAAAGCCCAAGATTCTGAATGTCAGGCCATGTTTGACCCAGCCATTAAGAATCTCCAATAAAGGGTTAAAAAAAGACATCACACAGAGAAAAAATATTTTATTAGAAATAAATACACAGACACACTTAGAGACTCTATCTTTATTACTCCCCCTCACCCCTCCATGATCCTGGTCTTCTTTCTTCTGTCTTTTTTCTTCAACTGATGCAGCTCCACTAGAAAACACAGGGGAGGAACTGCTTTCTGGGCATGCTCAGTACTGAAAACAGGATCCTGCCTACCAGAATGCGGTGACTTCCGGTAGAGCAGGATCCGGCTCATTGAAAAGCATTGCAGGTACCGCCGCAATATGAAGGATCCGGTGAGATGCAGTATTATGTCGGAGGTCAAAAACGCTACAAGTAGCGTTTTTGAAAAAAGATAAAATATTTTGTAGAGCCCTGCCATGCCCTAGGCCCTTGGGATACTCGGTTCGGGTGGAGAATAATGGGGATCACCGTCACAGGTGGCCGTGCCCGCTTCCGTGACCTGGGGGGCCGCTGCTGTGGTTTTAGGGACAGATGGTATAGCAGCAAGTGTGTTTGCACCCTCCGCCAGTAGGGGCTTAAGTCCCATGTAGGTGTGCTGCACCTTGTGGTGCGCCAGTAATAGACATGACACAGTTCTTGCAGATTAACTGGTATTTACTCACTGGATGTTGCAAGTGCAGTTTGGTATGGCTGGTCAACCAACTTTCCTTTGTCCCGGTGCTGACGTGAGTCCCAGTTGAGCCCTCCGTGCACATGCAGAGCTGATGGTCCCCTTGCCTGAAGCTGTTGGTGACCTGCAGTGCTCCGCTCCTTTGTTTTTCCGTGCCCAGTATGACAGGCCTCGTGGTCCCTTGTGGGATAGGTAACTTCTCGGTGCCCTCTCCCGGGTCCTATATATGAGGCGGTGTTCCTGAGCCTATGGGTGGTGTGGTACCTGGGAGTCACCACACACAGCTGGATCAGCAGACCGCCTGGAGCTGTTGTCTACTCTGGGATCCAGTACCCCGTCGTGCGTAGTACCTGGGATCTTCTGTCTACCCTCAGGCTACTACCTCCTAGTCGCCCTTTGGGGTCTCCTAACAATCCTTACACCTTTCTCATTCACTGACTCCTTTCAACTGTCACTCCTTCAACTGTCGTTTTTCCTCTGCCTACTCTGCCTAGCAACCCCTGTTGCTTCCCACAAGCCACACCCCTTCCCCAGGCTAACAACTAAGGGATTGGTTCTCACATCTGCCCACTGTTAATCCTCTACATGCTGCGCCCAGTTCTCAGGGAATGTGCCCCTACCTGTGTGTGAGGTGGGGGTTGTCAGCAGAGGGCATTCCAGAAAGCCTTAGGATCCTGCAGACCACTGGGGTAGCATACCCTAAGTTGCTGCAACTGCATCTTACCGGATCCAGTGTGTGCCGCACGCAACCGCAAGTGACCGCATATTGCTGAGATTCCATTGCAAATGCATTGAAATGACAACGCATTTGTAAAGGATCTGGTCATATGTGTTTTGCGGGGTTTTTTGCCGACCGGCAAAAAAACGCTTATGTGAAAGCAGCCTTACACTGAGACATTTAGAATTTTTAATATTTCCAATCTTCTCCATAAAAGTCGGGGACAGTGCAACCTGTGAATAACCATAACTTGTAATATTCTCTCATTTGATGTAAAGAAGAAAATTGGCAGAATTCACAACTATTTCCCGATGTTTAACTACCTACCGATATATGAGGTACTGATACTTACCCTAACTCTTATTGGGGCTCATACACTGATGTCCGAATGTTTCCTGTTGGATGATGGCTGTGTTATTCAGCCTTCATCTGTCTTTAACAGCCGTGGTTGGAGCAGCACTCCATCTGAAACTGTTAACCTTGTAAATGCCACTTTCAATCTCTGACAACGGTATTTAACCTGTTCCAGCAGGGGGCGTCTTTCTACGCTCCCTTTGGTGCACCTGTGGCATGATCATGGGGTGCTGATGGGTTGCCATAACATCCAGGAGTTTGCTGAACACCTCCCCCCTGTGCCTTTCATTATGATACTCAACTGAAAGCCGTCCTGGAGATCGTGAGTTTGACTGTACAGTAACGAGCAAAAAGAGTAACTATGTTTTGATCTTTTGACTTTCAGGCTCCATATCTCACCATCCACTACAGCTTTGAGCGTGACACGACCTTCATTTTATAGGAAATCATCTTGGCTATCTCATACATAAATTTGACTTGCAACTATTTAGCATATGATTAGTTATGAAGATTCTTGTCATGTCACTGCACTGTTACTATTTTGCTTCTTAAAATCTACATTTTAATATTTTGTTAGTATTTTTGTAAATTTCAACACTGCCTGAATCCTTTGGAGCATGCTCTCTATCAGATTCAAGTATATCTTAACCAAAAGGTCTCTTCTACACGTTCCCAATATTGGTGCTTACTGGTTGACTTACTTGTGTATATATAAAGCTTTTTCTTCAACTCTAACCACAAGTTTTCGATTGACTTGAGGCCTGGGGACTGTGGGGGCCGATCCAGCACCTCTACCTCATTGTCATTTAACAATTTCTTCGTCAATCTCTACGTATGCTTCAGTTCTTTGTTCTGCTGGAACACGATGTCGTGCTTTTCATACCCATAGTACTTCAGTATATGAAGTAACTCATCTTGTAGGATAGTCACACATACCTCAGCATTGAGACCACCATCGATTCTAATCAAGTATCCAATGGATTTGGTATGAAACAACCCCATATCATCAGGCTTCCTCTACTGAATATGACAGTTCCTTCAATTTCTCAGTCTTTTACCCTCTTTTTCCCTTGTTTCTTCAAGACCTATTTGTACACACTTCCTACTTTTTTTGCAACTCAGTTTTCATGATGATATTGAAGTTGCAGCTTCTTCACCTTTTTTCGGGCCACTATTCCAGATTTCTGTAATGATTGTTGCACAGTGCTTGCAAGGACATCTGTGATCTCACTACTAGAAACCATATGAGCCTCTTCCACTGCCGTGTTTATCATGTCAGAACTGATAGACCTTGTGATGAACCAACTTGTTGACTCGGAGATTTTGCCTGGACGTCCTCCTCTTGCCTTTTGAATGAATGGACAGACTTTATTTCTTATTCTTCCAACTGGCATAGCACCCACATGACGACTATCGATTAGCTGGATGATGCGGTTCTTATCTTGGGAAATCTTCTTCATGGCTGCTCCTCGATTTGTACCCGCGATGTTCACTTGGGAATCAGCCTAATAAAACACTGAGCTGTTAGGGAACGCTTGAAGAGGTTGTAATTTGTAGTATACAGGAAGAAAAAGATTTTTTTAAACACCAGAACCCAAACTGTAACAATGCAGTGACAGGACAAGAATCTTGATAACTAATCATATGCTAAATAGCTGCAAGTGAAATTTATGTATGAGATAGCCAAGATGATTGTCTATAAAATGATACCAAATATGTTTTGTTTTTTTTTTGTTTTTTACTTTTATTTTCAGTGGGGGGTGATTTAAACTTTTAGGGTTTCCTTTGTCATATATTTCAAACTTTTTTTTTTTCCATTTTTTAATTATTTTACTAGTCCCCCTAGGGGACTTTATAGATCAGCAGTCTGATCACCTTTGCATTTCTGTTCCTTAAGGGCCGCCGCTCTGTCAGGTCTTACAGGAACTATGTCATGCATCACATGACCCATTGCTACCATGGCAACCATCAGCTCCCCATGATTGCGTCACGGGGCTGCCGCTAATGGCAAGGAATGGTGTGATCCCTGCCTCGGCCATTTAAATTGCGCTGTCACAAGTTGACAGCGCAATCTAAGTGGCAAGCAGGCGCGGGTGGATCATGAATCCACCTGTGCCTGTTAGCCCCACATTTCTGCTGTTCAAATCATGAGAGATTACCGCGACATAACCAATGACGTACCAGTATGTCATTGGTCATGAAGGAGTTAACTTACCTGAAGAATCATATTGCCAGGTCAATTTTAGTGAACCGTATAGTGAAAATGGTAAATAACAAAAATATATAAATTGTGGAATTGCACTTTTTTTTTCAATTTCAACACACTCATTCAAAAGAACAACTCATCGTGCAAAAAAAGCCCTCATAGGTCTATGTGGATGTGGATAGAAAACTAAAACGGTTATTGCTCTTCGAAGAAAGTGAGGAAAAAGAAAAACAAAAAGACGGGAAATAGCCAGTCAGAAAGGGGTTAAGATACATCCAGGATCTGATTCCCAGAAATTAATCTCCTTTGAAAATCAATTAATCAAATGTTTTTATAAGGAAACAATTCTGCCTTTTATAGATTTCACAATAAATAATCCATAAAAGAGAAATGTTGTCCCAAAATGAAAAGTTGGGGTGAAGTCTGAATAGAACGTCTTAATGCAAAAAAACGAAAGAAATCTGAGCTCTCTAATCCTCCTTGTATGACGAGTGCCTCTTTAATTTAATATCTGTGATTATAATAATTCCCTTTTTTTGTCCAACATTTGGCACAGGGTAATTGTAAGAAATGCGGGAGATTAGTATTATCCACAGTGAGTACATGGGGGCCGGGCAGCCCACCCACAGGAGCTTTTCTAAATGCCTCTCAAAATATAGTTATCAAAAAAGGACAGAAATTATTACATAAAGGTCGGATATTTTACCTTCAAGAGCCGGAAAGATATTTTCTGTAAGAATTCTACAAATGTCCATTATATAAGAGCTTGTACTGGAGCTGTCATTGTGGAGTCTGAGAGGCCAGAAAATAAAAATATCCCCTTATTACAATTGTCAATGAAGATAACCCTTTGATGATCAGACTGTTTCTCATTTTTGCACTTTTGTTTTTTCCTTGTCTTCTTCCAAGAAACATAACTTTTTTTTTTCTTGGCAACATCGACGTGTTAGCGCTTATTTTTTTGTGGGACATTTTGTACTTATGAATGACACCTTTCCTTTAATCATCTAATGCAGTGTAAAAAAAGAGGAAAAAAAAAAAGTGGGACGAAATGCTGAAAAAATGCAATTCTGCCATTGGTTTTTGAGTTTTGCTTTTCCAGAGTTCTGCTGTAAAACTTGTTAGAGACCTAATTCTCACATCAGTCTGATTACTGCGATACCAAACATTACCAAACATTTTTTTACTGTGCCAGTGAAGAAACAAAATTCTGAATATTGGAAAAAAAATTAATTTTGTGTTGCCATTCGACACTTATTTACGGATCAGTTAAGTCTTTTATTGTATCATTCTGACCTACAGTGCTGGCCAGATAATACTCAGTTTCTTCTTGAAAATGATTGCAATCACAAATTCTTTGGTATTATTATCTTCATTTATTTTGCTTGCAATGAAAAAACACAAAAGAGAATGAAACAAAAATAAAATCATTGATCATTTCACACAAAACTCCAAAAAATGGGCCAGACAAAAGTATTAACACCCTTAGCCTAATACTTGGTTGCACAACCTTTAGCTAAAATAACTGCGAACAACCGCTTCCGGTAACCATTAATGAGTTTCTTACAATGCTCTGCAGGAATTTTAGACCATTCTTCTTTGGCAAACTGCTCCAGGTCCCTGAGATTTGAAGGGTGCCTTCTCCAAACTGCCATTTTGAGATCTCTCCACAGGTGTTCTATGGGATTCAGGTCTGGACTCATTGGTGGCCACTTTAGTAGTCTCCAGTGCTTTCTATCAAACCATTTTCTAGTGCTTTTTGAAGTGTGTTTTGGGTCATTGTCCTGCTGGAAGACCCATGACCTCTGAGGAAGACCCAGCTTTCTCACACTTGGCCCTACATTATGCTGCAAAATTTGTTGGTAGTCTTCAGACTTCATAATGCCATGCACACGGTCAAGCAGTCCAGTGCAAGAGAGGCAGCAAAGCAACCCCAAAACATCAGGGAACCTGCGTCATGTTTGACTGTAGGGACCGTGTTCTTTTCTTTGAATGCCTCTTTTTTTTTCCTGTAAACTCTATGTTGATGGCTTTTCCCAAAAAGCTCTACTTTTGTCTCATCTGACCAGAGAACATTCTTCCAAAACGTTTTAGGCTTTCTCAGGTATGTTTTGGCAAACTCCAGCATGGCTTTTTTATTTCTCGGGGTAAGAAGTGGGGTCTTTTTCGGTGTGTCCTACCATACAGTCCCTTTTCATTCAGATGCTGACGGATAGACACTGGTGTACCCTCAGACTTCAGGGCAGCTTGAACCTGTTTGGATGTTAGTCGAGGTTCTTTATCCACCATCCGCACAATCTTGCTTTTCATTCTCTTGTCAATTTTTCTTTTCCTTCCACATCTAGGGATGTTAGCCACAGTGCCATGGGCTTTAAACTTCTTGATGACACTGCGCACCGTAGACACAGGAACTTTCAGGTCTTTGGAGATGGACTTGTAGCCTTGAGATTGCTCATGCTTCCTACACAATTTGGATTCTCAAGTCCTCAGACAGTTCTTTGGTCTTCCTTCTTTTCTCCATGCTCAATGTGGCACACACAAGGACACAGGACAGAGGTTGAGTCAACTTTAATCCATGTCAACTGGCTGCAAGTGTGATTTAGCTATTGTCAACACCTGTTAGGTGCCACAGGTAAGTTACAGGTGCTGTTAATTACACAAATTAGAGAAGCATCACATGATTTTTCAAACAGTGCCAATACTTTTGTCGACCCCTTTTTTATGTTTGGTGTGGAATTATATCCAATTTGACTTTATGACAATTTTTTTTTTCTTTTCATTGAAGACAAATTAAGTGAAGATAATAATACCAAAGAATTTGTGATTTCAATCATTTTCAAGAAGAAACTGAGTATTATCTGACAGAATTGCAGGGGTGCCAATACTTTTGGCCAGCACTGTATACATGTGGTCAAAATTGTTTGTGCTCCTCGTTCAATGAAAGAAAAACCCACAATGATCACAGAAATAACTTGAATCTGACAAAACTAATAATAAATAAAAAAAATCTATGAAAATGAACAAATCGAAGTCAGACATTGCTTTTCAACCATGTTTCCACAGAATTTTTTAAACAATCAAACTCATGAAATAGGCCTGGACAGAAATTATGGTACCCCTGAAAATAATTTGACAAAAGGGACAGGTTAAATCAAAGTGTGTCCACTAATTAGCATGACAGGTGTCTACAATCTTATAATCAGTCAGGGGGCCTGTATATAGGACTATAGATACTCACTGTGCTGTTTGATGACATGGTGTGTACCACACTCAACATGGACCAGAGGAAGCAAAGGAAATAGTTGTCTCAGGAGATTATAAAGAAAATTCTAGACAAGCATGTTAAAGGTAAAGGTTATAAGACCATCTCCAAGCAGCTTAATGTTCCTGTGACTACAGTTGGACATATTAGTCAGAAATTTAAGATCCATGAGACTGTAGCCAACCTCCCTGGACATTGCCACAGGAGGAAAATTGACGACAAATCAAAGAGACAGATAATATGACTGGTAACAAAAGATCTCAGAACAACTTAGAGATTGAAGGTGAACTTCAGTCTCAAGGAACATCAGTGTCAGATCACACTATCCGTTATTGTTTGAGCCAAAGTGGACTTCGTGGGAAACTACCAAGGAGGACACCATTGTTGAAAAAAAAAATAAATAAATAAATAAATAAAAAAGCCAGACTGGAATTTGCCAAACTACATGTTGACAAGCCTCAAAGCTTCTGGGAGAATGTCCTATGGAAAGATGAGACAAAAATGGAACTTTTTTCCACCACCCATGATGGCACCACGAGAGAGTGGATCCGCTCTTCAAGGACAGTAAACCTCCAGGACTAAAAGGGGCGGTACCTCTCCCCGCATCAATTGGTTTCCTGTCCTTGAACAGGAAGCCTCAAGGAATGCCCAGGGATTCTGGATGGTCCTATTGGCGCTGAAGATGGAAAATCCAGCCCCAGCGGCTGGTTTTCTGCAGCGGTATGGGTCCTGCTACGGTCGGCCGAAGTTCTCTGGATAACGCCGCAGCAGACCCACAGGGGTCCTGACTGCGTGCGGGAGCGCCCTCCCCCCACTAAAGCCGGGCTGAGATGGAGCGGCGAGGTGTGGGACGGAGAAGGTGGTCATGGGGAGCCGATGAGCAGCACTTACTTGCGCTGGCGTCCTCGCAGCTGCAGCCTCCGTGGCGCTTCCGGTATTGCTGGAAGGCGCCATGTTGTGTGTGGCGCGGGAGCCATCCATTGCAGTGCGCATGCGCGGGGCGTCCCCTCCTATTGGGCACCCTGTTTCTGTGACGTCAGCTCTCCGGAAATAGATGGGAGAAGTTGCCAGCTCTTTTAAAAAATGAACGGAACCTTCTAGCTTGTGTATACGACCCCTGACACTCCAGAACATAAACAGCAGTCAGGACTTTATCCTTCGCCTCCTCCTTCACCATGGCCGCGGTCTGATCAGGATGTTCCTGGCTCTCAGAAGTGGCAGCAAAGAGGCAGCTGGTATAACAGTGCCACAGGCTCTGGCAACAAGCAGTCAGGGAAGAGTGATGGTCGATCCAGCCAGCGGAAAGCTGCTTCTGACAAACCTGACAGTAAAAGATCCTCTAAAGGAGGAAAGTCGGATGATGTCCCTCCTGACCCGGTACCACCTCTTTGCATCTCTGGGTGAGTGATCCTGTAAAAGTTCACCAGTCTGTCATTTTAGAATTCTTCCAGAAGGGTTGGGAATTGGGTCTGTCCGTTTGTACCCTTAAGGTGCAAGTTTCAGCCCTGAGTGCCTTGTATAACAATAACCTGGCTGGAGATTGCTGGGTTTCTCGGTTTATTAGAGCCTGTGCTAGATCCAAACCACGGTGCAGTATGCCCCTGCCATCGTGGGATCTTAACTTAGTCCTCTCAGCCTTAACTAAGCCTCCATTTGAGCCCATAGATTCTATATCACTCAAGCATCTGTCCCTCAAAACCATTCTCCTGGTCGCCCTCACCTCACCTCGCAGGGTTAGTGACCTACAGGCCTTGTCTATCAATCCTTTCTATACTCTGTTTTTTGATGACAGAGTGGTTTTAAGAACGGACCCCGCCTATTTACCAAAAGTACATTCTCACTCCCATAGAACGCATTAGATAGTGATCCCTTCTTTTTATGACAACCCTTCTACTCAGGAAGAGGTAGGGGGGCACTGCCTAGATGTTAAGCGTTGTCTTCAGCAGTATTTGTTAGTCACTACGAGGTGGAGGAAGGACAAGTCATTTTTTGTATTCTTCCAGGGTCATAGGAAGGGGCTTAGAGCTTCTAGGTCCACCTTAGCCAGGTGGATCAGGGATGCCATCTCCATGGCTTACACAATTAATGGTGAGGAAGTGCCTGTTGGTTTGAAGGCTCACTCCACAAGAGCGATGGCATCTTCCTGGGCTGAGAGATCAGATGTCTCCATCGAGGAGATTTGTAAGGCAGCTACATGGTCTTCTCCATCCACCTTTTTTAAACACTATTGCCTTGATTTGTCCTTCACCGACATCACCTTTGGGAGACGGGTTCTTCAAACTGTAGTCCCTCCCTAAGTCATTATCTATGTAATTATCTCGTGATGCCGTCATGCAAAAATACGTAATTACTTAATGGTAATGTGTTTTTTCTGAACCCATGACCGCACCCTTACATTCCCTCCCTGCACTTAGGGGTTACTAGTATATTATTTGCTCCTATTCACGAGGAAGTTATGGTGGAGGGGTATGTCTTAACGATGTTCCCTTTTTCAGAGGTCCTGTCATGCTCTGTAATCCAACTGATGCGGGGAGATTTACAGCCCCTTTTAATCCTGGAGGTTTCCTGTCCTTGAGGGGCGGATCCCCTTTCCCATGATGCTGTCATGGGTTCAGAAAAAACACATTACTGGTAAGTAATTATGTATTTTGGCAAGTCACATCAGCTGTATGTTCACAGATGGAAAATTGAAGCATATCAAGAAAAGAAAAATGTCCCTACTGTGAAATATGGAGGAGGCTCTGTTATGTTCTGAGGCTGCTTTGCTGCATCTGGCGCAGGGTGTCTTGCATCTGCACAGGGTGTCTTGAATTTTTGCAGGGTACAATGAAATCTTAAGACTATCAAGGGATTCTGGAGAGAAATGTGCTGCCCAGCATCAGAAAGCTTGGTCTCAGTCGCAGGTCATGGGTCTTGCAACAGGATAATGACCCAAAACACACAGATAAAAACACCGAAGAATGGCTAAGAGGAAAACACTGGACTATTCTGAAGTGGCCTTCTATGAGCCCTGACCTAAATCCTATTGAGCATCTTTAGAATGAGCTGAAACATGCCGTCTGGAAAAGGCAACCTTCAAACACGAGACAGAGCAGTTTGCTGTTGAGTGAGCCAAAATACCTGTAGAGAGGTGCAGAAGTCTCATTAACAGTTACAGGAATCATATGATTGCGGTGATTGTCGCAAAAGGTTGTGCAAAAAAATATTAAGTTAAGGGACCATCATTTCTGTCTTTGCCTATTTCATGATTTTTATTTTTAAAAAAAAATTCTGTGGATGCGTGGTTGAAAAACAATGTCTGACTTTCATTTTTTTCATTTTCAGAGATTTTTTATTTATTACTTTTGTCAGATTCAAGTTATTTATGTGACCAATGTGGGGTTTTTTGAGGGGGACCAAAAATTTTGACCACGTGTGTACATAACATTTTTTTTCTAGCTGCTTATTCCAGTATTTCGGAGGCAGAATGAACAAACAGAGCTGACATCATGCTCTACAGTGCGTTCCTGCTCTGAGGGCTATTATTACATTGTTAACGGTTTTAGTCTCAGTAAATAACGTAATTTTTCTACAAAACTTGCAATTTAAAATATTAATGTTTATTCTGAGGAGATGACTGCACCAGGAGATCAGAGCAAAAACTGATATCTGCAAATTTTAAATCAGATGACCTTGATAGCACACAAAAGACCAAGAAAAACACTTTAAAATCTGATACTTTATTATAAACTGATTAAAATTAGGTCAAAATAAACACTTACCGTGTTTCCCCGAAAATAAGACCTCCCCCAAAAATAAGACCTAGCAGGAGTTTTCAGGATGCTTAAATATAAGACATCCCCTGAAAATAAAACCTAGCCGCGGTCAATAATGAAGTGTCATGCAGTGGTGAAAAAGTTAAAGATACTGCAGGACACTTCATTATTGGCAGCGGGCATCCTCAGAAGAGAGAAGAAAAAAGACCCCGATCATACTCAGCAGATGCCGACCGGGAGCAGGTGAGCGCATCAAGGTCCTGCAGCGGAACACACACGCACACACACATCAGATCTCTCTCTCACACACACTACAGATCGCATACACACACTCACCCCATCCAGTGATATCGCTTGCTTCTCGGCAGTGATACTGTGCTGTGATCGTCCAGGACCTTGATCACATGGCCGAACACATGTGACATCTCTGTATGTTGTGAGTGTGTGTGGCGCGCGCGATTGTAGTGGTACGTGCGATATCGTGAATGTGTGTAAGTGTATGCGATCGGATGTGTGAGTGTCGGCAGGAGAACGGCGTGCAGCACAGCTGCTGGGAGCGCTCACAGGAGAGCACAGGGATGAATGATTTGAAAGGGGGGGGTGTGTGTATGCTGTCTGATGTGAGTGTTGGCCAGACGCAGGGGAGCACAGCTACTGGGAGATCACAGGGAGCAATGATAAGGTAAGTGTGTGTGTGTCTAAATGAGTGTATGGTATCTGATGTGTGTGTGTCTATATGAGTGTATCTAACTGATTGTGTGTGTGTTTGTGTATGTGTGTGTCTATATGAGTGTATGCTATCTGGTGTGTGTGTGTGTGTGTGTCTCTATATGAGTGTATGCTATCTGATATATGTGTGTCGGCCAGACGCAGGGGAGGCGTGCAGCATACCTGCTGGGAGATCACAGGAGGATCTGGGAGCCATACAGACGCCTGGGACTGGTAAGTATGATGATCCTGGGAAGGGGGGGTCTGCTTTTTGTGGGGGGTAAACTTACCCCAAACCATGTCTCCTCGAGAATAAGACACCCCCTGAAAATAAAACCTAGTGCTTTTTTCAGGGCAAAAAAAAATATAAGACAGTGTCCTATTTTCGGGGAAACAGGGTAGGTGCTGTGTAAAGTGCACTAAAAAGATACCACTAATATGCTGGAAAAGTGAGGGCAGACAGTGCAGTGTGGTCTAAAGTTGGCCTTGAAGGTTGAGGGGCCTTCACCCTACACTGCTCCCTACTTGACAGCGGAGATCAGTACCCGAAGATACTTGGCGCCCCCACTCCACGTCAGCTACGCCTATTACGCCCTCACCTACATATAATAAAGGTATCCATCATCAAAAAACTGACCCACAAAAAGGGCTTTGTGCTGAATAAAAGACAGTCAGGTCTGAATCAGGTCATCCTCCTAATCATATCCTGGTCCTACCATCAACAGTGTATTACTACTGGACCAGACTAAATGTTAGTGTCATATTGTCTATTAATACACAGACTATTTACATATATTGATATAAATTAATGATAAATAGATATAGCCCTACTGCATATGAGACAACCCAATTCAAATCAATGCAAATGCAACCAGATATATAAATAAGGCATGAGATTGAAAGAAGAAAATTAGCCTCATAAGAGGGTACTCAGCACTTCTAAGGAGCCTCCTGCAATCCAGAAGGAAGCACCACGTACCGAAGTATGCCCTAAAAAACTCCCACTCCCGACGCGTTCTCCTCTCCTCCTCATGAAGGGGGATCATCCAGGGGTATAATAAGCCAGGTGGACTAATGTAGACAATAATCCAGCCTTGGTGTAAACAGGCCACCTGGATAACCGTCAAGCTGCAAGGTAATTTCCTAGAGTGTCTGGCGTGGCTAACAGGTATCTAAATAGATGTGTCCAGTTGTCAGCCGCTGGGTCAAATGGTGGCCGCCCGGAGGCAGAATGAACAAACCGTGCCGAACATCACACTTTACACCTTCCTTCTCTGAGGTCTATTGTTACATTGTCAACTGTTTAAGTTTCAGTAAATAACGTAATTTTTCTACAAAACTTGTAATTTCTATGGGTATTTTAGAAATGTGTATTAATAATTTAAAATATTTTATGCAAAAATAATATTTATTCTTAGCAGATGACCGTACCAGGAGATCAGAGGGACAACTAATATCTGCAATTTTTAAATCAGATGACCTTGATATCACACAAGACATAACTGAAGTGAATACCATTACTCCAGATATCCCATCATCCCTTCACAACAAAGATCTATCATCTGAATCTTTTAAACAGGTCCTATGTTCTGATTCCTCAGAGACTAGTAAGAAAAATAAAAGTCACGAAAGAGGCATTAAAAATCAAGCTGCTTTTAAAGCAAAGAAGCCATTTTCAAGTGCAGAATATGAGAGAGTTCACACAGGGGATCAGCCATATTCATGTTCAGAATGTGGGAAAAGTTTTGCACAGAAATCACATCTTGTTAGACACCAGAGAAGTCACACAGGGGAGAAACTTTTTTCATGTTCAGAATGTGGGAAATGTTTTGCACATATATCATATCTTGATAGACACCGGAGAATTCACACAGGAGAGAATTCATGTTCAGAATGTGGGAAATGTTTTGCAGAGAAATCACGTCTTGTTAGACACCTGAGAATTCACACAGGGGAGAAACCTTTTTCTTGTTCAGAATGTGGGAAATGTTTTGCAGAGAAATCACATCTTGTTAGACACCAGAAAACTCACACAGGGGAGAAACCTTTTTCATGTTCAGAATGTGGGAAATGTTTTGCAAAGAAATCATATCTCGTTTCACACCAGAGAACTCACATAGGGGAAAAACCTTTTTTATGTTCAGAATGTGGGAGATGTTTTGCAGAGAAATCACATCTTGTTGAACATCGGAGAAGTCACACAGGGGAAAAACCTTTTTCATGTTCAGAATGTGGGAAATGTTTTGCAAAGAAAACATCTCTTGTTATACACCTGAGAATTCACACAGGGGAGAAACCTTTTTCATGTTCAGAATGTGGGAAATGTTTTGCAGATAAATCAGCTCTTGTTATACACCTGAGAATTCACACAGGGGAGAAACCTTTTTCATGTTTAGAATGTGGGAAAGGTTTTGCACAGAAATCACATCTTGTTGATCACCAGAGAAATCACATAAGGGAGAAACCTTCTTTATGTTCAATATGTGGAAAGTGTTTTGCAAAGAAATCAACATTTATTAAACACCAGAGAACTCATACAGGGGAATAACATTTTTCATGTTCAGAATGTGGGAAATGTTTTGTAGCCAAATTAAGTCTTGTTAAACACCAGAGAAGTCACATAGGATAGAAGCCTTTTTAAACTCCCAATTGTAGTTATCTGCCATTTATTACATTATCTTTATATCCACAATCTACATGTCAGATGAAATGTCTTTGTGCATATTATAATAATAAACCTATTTATGTTGTAAGATACTATTTATATGCGCATTATCTTTTTTGTAGGAAAGTCTGATGTGAGTCATTTATTTAAAACCGTTCCCAAATAGAAGGTTTTCACCATCATGGGGAAACTGATTTCCTTCTCTATACCCCAATACACATATTATTGGGTCTAAGAGGACTTTGATTTTAAATAGTTACTCATTAGTCTCAAAAACGTGACCCCCCCCAAAAAAAAATGTTTTTTACATTTTATAGCATAACATTGTTATATGATGTGTTAACTACTTAATTAACGACCACTGATATGCCTTTTTAATGGTAGTCGATCAGGATACTTATTCAACAGCCCTGTTAAAAAGTGGCGCTGTGAAATAAATACACTGAACGATTAATAAGTGAATCGCACTGCCACGTGCTTCCAATTCCTGCGGGTGACTGCTGTACCTCACAGCTGACACCCATAGGCAACTTCCCCAATTTCTGGAACCAATCAAGGCGCTTGAACCCTTTAATCCAGCAACAGCAGTACAGCAGTGCATGAGATCAGTGATCAAATTAAAAAATATTTATGTCCAACAGGGGGATTAAGTGAGAAAAATAAAAAAAAGTTAGTGTGTAAAAAACAAAAAACAAAAACCCAAACTCACAAAGTCCACACAACATCACTGCTACATCGGGGGTCACACGATATGGTCACGTGACGTTCTCCAAAATGTTTAGTTTTGCACCTCCTTGATGATGCATAAGGTGAGCTATACAATATTTTACACTGACAACTCCTGTCCACACAGGCATGGGAAGGGGGAGAGGGTGATCCTCACAACCTCCGGTGTGACACAACACTCACTCTCAACGCTGATAGGCTGAGGGACCCCATTCAGTAGACCCAGTGAAACAAAGACCTGGCTGCTTTTAAAACTTCCACAAGTTCCTCATTAGATATACAGTAAGCCCAGTCTATAGCAAGATTATAGCAGACCAGAATCCAGCATAGTAATGTGAAACAAGCCAAGACCACGGATATGTGAATTTGTGGATCGAGATAAAAGAGCAACCCAAAGTTAAATTGGATATTTAATTGCCTTAGGGGCTCACTAGACAAAAACTATTACAGTGCTGGCCAAAAGTATTGGCATCAACATAGAGTTTACAGGAAAAAAAAAGAGGCATTCAAAGAAAAGAACACGGTCCCTACAGTCAAACATGGCGGCGGTTCCCTGATGTTCTGGGGTTGCTTTGCTGCCTCTGGCACTGGACTGCTTGACCGTGTGCATGGCATTATGAAGTCTGAAGACTACCAACAAATTTTGCAGCATAATGTTGGGCCCAGTGTGAGAAAGCTGGGTCTCCCTCAGAGGTCATGGGTCTTCCAGCAGGACAATGACCCAAAACACACTTCAAAAAGCACTAGAAAATGGTTTGAGAGAAAGCACTGGAGACTACTAAAGTGGCCAGCAATGCATCCAGACCTGAATCCCATAGAACACCTGTGGAGAGATCTCAAAATGGCAGTTTGGAGAAGGCACCCTTCAAATCTCAGGGACCTGGAGCAGTTTGCCAAAGAAGAATGGTCTAAAATTCCAACAGAGCATTGTAAGAAACTCATTGATGGTTACCGGAAGCAGTTGTTCGCAGTTATTTTGGCTAAAGGTTGTGCAACCAAGTATTAGGCTGAGGGTGCCAATACTTTTGTCCGGGCCATTTTTGGAGTTTTATGTGAAATGATCAATGATTTGATTTTTGGCTCATTCTTTTTTGTGTTTTTTCATTGCAAACAAAATAAATGAAGATAATAATGTGTGATTGCAATCATTTTCAAGAAGAAACTGAGTATTATCTGACAGAATTGCAGGGGTGTCAATACTTTTGGCCAGCACTGTATACACAAAGGAAATAATATAATAATATTCTTATATAACACCATTAATTCCACAGCGCTTTATATACATCAGCAACACTGTTCCCATTGGGGCTCACAATCTAAATATAGAACATAGCATCTGCAAGTAGTTTGTATGTTCTGTCATTGCTGGGATTTGAACCCAGGACACATGAGCTGCAAGACTGCAGTGCTAACCACTGAACCACCATGCCACCTGATGATGGTCAGATAAGCAAATACAGGTGATGGTACAAGAGGTATAAGAGGCAGATTAAATCACTTACCGTACTGACCTCCCCACAGAAGACAACCTTGGGCCACCACCTCCCACTAGCAAGTAACACCTTGGTTGGTCACTCCCTCTCTCACCCCTGAGATGGTCTTAATTGCCCTCCCCTGGATTTGCCGATTGAAAATTCAAAAACCTATGCTGGATCATAACTACAGTGAGTGCAGAATTATTAGGCAAATGAGTATTTTGATCACAAGATACTTTTTATACATGTCCTACTCCAAGCTGTATCGGCTTGAGAGCCAACTACCAATTAAGTAAATAAGGTGATGTGCATCTCTAATGAAAAGGGGTGTGGTGTAATGACATCAACACCCTATATAAGGTGTGCTTAATTATTAGGCAACTTCCTTTCCTATGGCAAAATGGGTCAGAAGAGAGATTTGACGGGCTCTGAAAAGTCCAAAATTGTGAGATGTCTTGCAGAGGGATGCAGCAGTCTTGAAATTGTCAAAACTTTGAAGCGTGATTACCGAACAATCAAGCGTTTCATGGCAAATAGCCAACAGGGTCGCAAGAAGCGTGTTAGGCAAAAAATGCTCAAAATAACTGCCCATGAATTGAGGAAAATCAAGCGTGAAGCTACCAAGATGCCATTTGCCACCAGTTTGGCCATATTTCAGAGCTGCAACGTTACTGGAGCTTCAAAAAGCACAAGGTGTGCTATACTCAGGGACATGGCCAAGGTAAGGAAGGCTGAAAAATGACCACCTTTGAACAAGAAATATAAGATAAAATGTCAAGACTAGGCCAAGAAATATGTTAAGACTGATTTTTCAAAGGTTTTATGGACTGATGAAATGAGAGTGACTCTTGATGGGCCAGATGGATGAGCCAAAGGCTGGATCAGTAAAAGGCAAAGAGCTCAACTCCGACTCAGACACCAGCAAGGTGGAGGTGGGGTACTGGTATGGGCTGGTATCATCAAAGATGGGGCTGCAGGCAAAGAGCACGGAAGAAGTGACATGTCACTTCTTAGAACGCGCGCTTCGGGCAGCAGCCGAAGCGCTGCGCTCTAAGACGCCACGTGCGCACGGCTCCTGCACAATCTCCATAGATTATGCAGGGGACGCAGGACGCATGCAGTTACGCTGCGCTTTCTAAGCGCAGCGTAACTGCATGTAATTACGCAACGTGTGCACATAGCCTAAGGGCTGAACACAGAATCCACTAGCTGCTACCAGCTGTGTAAATCGTAGAACCAGGTATAGGGACAGTGCAGTTTGTTCTATGAGATAGCGTTCCTGCTGCAAAATCCAAAATAGTCTCAAAAGGATGTGTCTCAAAACACATACACACAGGAGTACTTTTTTCATAAAAAATAGCAGTTTTTATTAAAGATATAGAAAAACACACATTATTAAAATACAGTAAATTCATCAATATATAGGTATAAGGAGGACCTCTACCCACAATCACCCTCCACATATATGTAATCCAGTGCCCAGATGTAAAAATTCAAGCAATCAAATATACTTGCATCACATAAATGAGCAACAGAACAAATGTCAATCAGTTCGGCTATGGATATATCCTAGGAATTTGCTGCATAAAGATAAGTGAAAACAAAGAAGCTCCAACACTGTTTAAGGGCTATTGCTAATCTAAGTGACTAACACCGTGAGTCTCAAAGGTTATATGAAGCTTACCCATATTTGGACAGAGTAGGAGCAACGGGCACAAAGAGTGGGGGGAAGATTGAAGCTCCCAGTCCCGTACGCGTGTCCCTGTCGCTTCCTCAGCGGGATGGAGGCAGGGGCGTCAGTGGGCATGCACATTGGGCATAAGGAGACCGCAGGGTGTATACATCCGGAAGAGTCTGACAGAGAGCGCGCGCACAGACATGAGAACATCACAAGAGGACACAGAGCAGCAGAAAACAGCAAAAGTTCGTATAGATACGTTTAATAATAGTAATATGTCTATAGTGCCTCAAAGGGTTCCATAGAGGAAAAATAACAAAACATATATTAGGAATTATTTTATAAGTAGAAAATTTCATTATATGAAGGTAAATCCAAAATAGTCCTTGTAAGGGTTGAACACCGTGTTCACTAGCTGCTACCTGCTGTGTAAATTGTAGAACCAGATATAGGGACAGTGCAGTGCGTTCTATGAGATAGCGTTCCTGCTGCATCTGCACAATCCAAAATAGTCCTTGTAAGGGCTGAACACAGTGTCCACTAGCTGCTACCAGCTGTGTAAATCGTAGAACCAGGTATAGGGACAGTGTTGGTGCATTGCTTAGTTAGGTGTGAGCCGTTCCTGTTTTAAACCGGCCAAAAAAAAAAAAATCCTCTTATTAGTGCTGCATACGGTCTGTTACTGCAGTGTGTGATATAGGGAGAGCTTATTCACAGGCAGGAAGAGATTTAAAGCTGTCTTGACATTGCTACTAATAATCAACAATCTCAGCACTGCTACATCCCTTGTGTCTGTTATACTAGGAATAGGTATTACAACTTGCAAAAAAAGGTCCCAAAATTGTCAAAACAACGGGTTCAGGTGTAGTATAATGCCTGTCAGCCACCATCTCAATTCATACCAGCTCAGTTGCATCCTTGTGTTGGCTTCATAGCGTACATAAACTCCATAGTACCCTACTGCTGAAATAAAAGTGTAAGTTTTAAAAATAAATAAATAGGGGGCGGAGCTAGCCGATGGCACGTTAGGACACAGAAAGAAGGAGCTCCCACAGACCCACGGCAGAACTCCAATAACACAGGCACTCACCGGGCTCCAGGACAGTAATGGCACGCAGGAGGGGACGGGCGACGAGCACACAGATCCAGGAGGGAGAAGGTGCTGATATCGCCCACTTTTTCGGGGCCGCAGCCTCTCAGCCTGACACTGCTGCTCTCTCCAAGATGGCGCCGGCAGATACTGAGACAGGAGATAACGCTCAGCAAACATGCAAAGGAGCGACTTCACTGCCCCCACACACACCGGCAGCCAGCACAGCTCTAAATGCAGACACATTAAAGCTGGGCACCACAGAGGGGAATACTGATAACCCATACCTCCCAACTTTTAAAGAAGGAAAAGAGGGACAAAGTTTGCGGCGCGCGTACGCCCCCTAACCACACCCATTTCACAGTCACGCCCATATCCACTCCCCAACCACACCCATTCAGCATGGACACGCAGGCAGCCGGCGGGCCTCCAGCATGGACACGCAGGCAGCCGGCGGGCCTCCGGCATGGACACGCAGGCAGCCGGCGGGCCTCCGGCATGGACACGCAGGCAGCCGGCGGGCCTCCGGCATGGACACGCAGGCAGCCGGCGGGCCTCCGGCATGGACACACAGGCCGCCGGCGGGCCGCCGGCATGGACACGCAGGCAGCCGGCGAGCCTCCGGCATGGACACGCAGGCAGCCGGCGGGCCTCCAGCACGGAGAGGCAGGCAGCCGGCGGGCCCCAAGCACGGACGCCCGCACAGGCGGGGGGCGCCCGCACAGAGAGGCGCGGTCCGCCCGAACAGAGAGGCGGCCGCCGGCACAATGAGGCGGCCGGCCGCCCGCACAGTGAAGCGGCGGGCTGCCCGCACAGAGAGGCGGCCGTCCGCCCGCAGAGACAGGCGGCCGTCCGCCCGCAGAGACAGGCGGCCGTCCGCCCGCAGAGAGAGGCGGCCGGCCGACCGCACAGAGAGGCGGCCGACCGCACAGAGAGGCTCCAGCCGGGGGGGGGAGGGAGGGGAATCAGCGCTGGGGAGATTATGTTTACATACCTTAGCAGCAGCACAGAGCAGACAGAGACTAGTTTCGGGCAGCGTGCTCCTCTCTGTTATGCCATGTCACGTGTTAGGATGGTAGGAGGGAAAAGCAGGGAGGCGGGGAGAGAGTGGGTGGGCGGAGCCCGGGAGACGGCCGTCCCGCCCGTGGCAACGGGACAAACAATGCAAAGCGTGATAGTCCCGCTGTATCCGGGACGGTTGGGAGGTATGGATAACCCCTTGCCCCTGACACAACAACGATCTCCAGAGAAGTTACAGGCAGAGCAAGGCTCCAGCCCAATATTACAACAGACTCCAGCAGCTATGGGAAGCAGACCTGCAGCACCCGGAGAGGAGCCCATAATAAAACCACCACAACAACACACATCACCTAAAGAACAAAGACCCTCCGATTCAAATACCTCCACCAGCAGAAACAAAGGAGACAAGAATAAACCAGACCAGTCACAGGTACAAGAGGAAGATTGGGATTGGAAAGCACATATCAGATCAATTCCAACCAGGCAGGAAATGGACTCTTTGCTGGGGAAACTAAGGGAATCCCACAAGCAGGACATGGCTGCTATACAATCAGAGATCAAACAAATTGGTCAGCGTGTAGCAGCTACAGAAGAGGTGCAGGAACAGATATTTTCCCATATAGAATCACATCAACAAGTCCTATCAGAGCACACAGCCCAGATACAGGACATTTTGACCCATTTAGATGACATCGAAAACCGGCATCGCCGCAATAACTTAAGGATTAGAGGCCTCACAGAGGCAGTGGAACCATCACAGCTGGACGAATGGGCACAAAAATTCTTCACCCGTCTCCTCCAACGTGATCCAGAACAACGCACAGAACTGGACCACATCCACAGATCCCTGGGTCCCAAATCCCCTGACCTGGCCAGACCAAGAGATGTGATATGTCGGGTCCACTTCTATAAAGAAAAGGAGGCCATACTACAAAGATGCAGAGAGAAAGGAGCGGGTACATATAAAGGGACACCCTTGATTGTCCTGCCAGACCTATCACGGAGAACACTACAACTACGTAAGGCCTTAAGACCACTACTCCAGTCCCTTAAAGATAAAGATATTCCATATCGCTGGGGATATCCTTTCCAACTCCTAGCAAAGAAGAATGGGAAGTCGGCAGTCTTCCGGTCCTTGGGAGATCTTCCTAATTTCTTAGGGACTTTTGAGCTGCCTATGATCAGCCTGCCAGATTGGACAACTCCGGGAGGTCCCACACCCTTACCACCAAGGGAGCAATGGCGACAAGTACAGAACAGACAAGCTGGAGGATCACCCCGAGATGTACATCGCTGATCATCGCTGACCATCCAAAGAAAGAAAGGAAACATACTGGAGGAACCAGGAGGCGAGATACATGTTGATTATATTCGACTATTTACCTACCTACCTATCTATAGTTCATAACTATATCAATGCTTTTTCCACCTCTCCCATCATACCATCTCCTTCTCCCCCCCTTCCCTTTTTTTTTTTCTCTTATTCTCTCTCCCCGCTTCCCACCTTCCTACATTCTCCACACTCTCATCACTCTCTAGCACCCGGCTCACCACCTATTCTCCCCCGCCATAATTACGCATACCATATGCCCCACACCATATTCAACTCCTACCCCCTCCCCCCCCCCTTTTTTTTTTTCTCTCTCTGCCCCCCAAATTTTTCCTGCTTCTGCCCACTGGTCCTTTATCTTCGCATCACTCCCTGCGTTACATAGTCCTTCTTTCCCCAGTTGTCTTTCCCCTTCTCCCCTTTTCCCCTTCATCTAGATCTGATATTGAGCTCTGGTTTAATTAAATTTTTCTAAGTTGGTTGTACCGTGTTCTCCCGGTGCCATATGTTTTATATTTGAAATATATCAAACATTCGGGGGTTAGGAGGAGGGAGGGAAGGAAAAGTTATTGACCATTATTAAATTGCATACATGGATTGTTATTCATATTTCATGTGGGAGTCTGTCGTGTGGATGGGGAGCTCTTGAAGTGCCGTAGGCTTCCCCGTACCTCTATTAGGGACGTGGCAGAGTGCCACATTAGACAATAGTCTACTAGTAGATACTGAGGAGCAGTAGGGCATCTAGTCCTACTTAGCTTACTTACCTCTTTTCTTTCTTATCTTATTTCTATTCCTTTCTTCTTTTTCCTTTTCTTTTCTCTCTTTCTATCCCCTTCCCACTCTTTTCTGTGATGTCGCACCTAACCTTTTGCACCTACAATACTAAAGGTTTAAATAAACCTGAAAAGAGGAGTCAAATCTTATATCGTCTTCATAGGAAGGGAGTTAAAATAGCTTTATTCCAAGAGACACACTTCATAGCTTCCAATACACCTAAATGTAAAACCAAAAATTACCCGACGTGGTTTCATGGCCCACACCCTAGTCGGAAGGCATGTGGGGTCTCCATTGCCTTTCACAAAACGTTCCAGCCAACAATCCTTGGCACACTCATTGACCAGGAGGGACGCTGGTTATTTCTTAAAATATCTTTTTTGAATAACATCTATACTATTGCTAACATCTATTTTCCAAATTAAGACCAGGTATCCTTTGGACTGGAGACTTTGAGGGGGCTGGCGGAGTTTGCGGGTGGCACCTGTATCATCGTGGGAGGAGACTTCAACCTCGTTCTAGACCCGGTCCTGGACTCGTCCTCTGGTAGGTCCGCAATCCCCTCCTCGGCACTACGTAGATTGAAAAGGGAACTGACATCCCTTAAATTAGTTGATCTTTGGAGGGTCCTGCATCCCGGAGTCAGAGACTACAGTTTTCATTCCACAGTACACAACAGCTACACCAGATTAGATCACATCTTCATATCCCATGACTTGCTGGACAAATCCCCGGGCTGCTCGATGGATGTCTTCCTTTGGTCGGACCACGCACCAGTGTATGGGGAAATTGGGGTAAGGGACAGAGGGGACACGGGACACACCTGGAGATTTAATGATAATCTACTTAAAAATGAGCAGTGTCTGGAAGATATCCATAAGACCATTGCAAATTTCAAAATAGATCATGCAGCAGATCCTACACCAGACCCGGTCAAATGGGAAGCGTTAAAATGTAGGATTCGGGGGGTTTGCATATCGCACGGATCCAGAATTAAAAAAGAAAGTGCAAGAGAGCTAAAAGAACTACTGCTGCAGCTAGGCCACAAAGAAACGATAAATAAATCCAGAGCCAGTGATATACTCAAAATAGAAATATCTAACATTCGTCACCAAATATTATCCATACTAGATCGAAAATCGTTGTGTGCCAGGGATAAATTCCGCAGGAATATCTTTGAGTTTGGAGATAAAAGTGGACGATTACTGGCCAGAACCCTACATCCCAGATATGCACAAACTCCAATACTCTCGCTAAACTCACAGACAGGAACTCAGATCCACTCCACCCCTGACATACTAGAAGAATTTAGAACTTACTATGCAAAACTTTACAACATCCCAACTCCACATGCCCCATTATCTGACACGAGACACCATAATATCTTAGAATACCTCAATAAATATGCACCAGACCCTCTTGAGGATACAGAGGCTGAGAGCCTAGAAGAGGATTTCTCAGACACTGAACTAAGCGATGCTATTAAAGCCCTTAAAGTTGGCAAAAGTCCTGGCCCCGACGGGTTTACCCCCCGGTTCTACAAAATATGTGGAGAAGCCTGTAGCTCTATAATGTTGAAAGCCTTTAACTCCATAACAAAAACATGCCAGTTCCCTAAACAGACACTTCAAGCCCGAATAACTGTAATCCCAAAACCTGGCAGGGACCCACTAACTTGCGCCAATTACAGACCTATCTCATTAATAAACGTGGATATTAAACTATACTCTAAAATGATAGCTTTGAGATTAGGCCCCTACATTTCCAAGCTGATACACAAAGACCAGGTAGGATTTGTTCCAGGGAGGGAGGCGCGTTATAATACAATCAAAACCCTGTCTCTGGTAGCCCAAGCCCGACAACGCCAAACCCCAATGTGCCTCTTGACAGTCGATGCCGAAAAAGCAATTGACAGAGTCCATTGGGGCTTTTTAGAAGCCACGCTGTAGGCAATTGGCGTCTGTTCGCGCTTACTACAATGGGTAAAGGCCCTATACCGTGAACCAACGGCACAAGTGGGCGTGAACGGACGCCTGTCAACCCCATTCAATATTGTTAACGGCACCAGACAGGGATGCCCTCTATCACCATACCTATACATTTTGGTAATGGAATCCCTGGCAAATGCGCTTAGGAAAAACCCCTCGATAAAGGGGTTACAGATAGGACCAACGTCTCATAAACTGCCACTGTTTGCAGATGACCTCCTGATATATGTGACACAACCAAGGATTAGCTTATCCGCTATACTACAGGAGTTTGAGACTTTTGGTGGACTCTCCAACTTTAAAGTAAACCTACAAAAAACAGAGATCCTAAACGTATCGCTATCGTCGGTGGAAGAGGATGCCCTCAAACCTGTTTTTCCCTTTAAGTGGAACAGCAATTGCATTAAATATTTGGGGATCAGGGTACCTTCTAAACACCAAGACCTATATGAACATAATTTTCCAGACCTTTTAAAAAACATACAAAAAGACCTCACGGCTTGGCATAACCTCCCCATCTCGTGGTTTGGTAGAGTCAATACAATTAAAATGGATGTCCTACCCAAAATACTATATATGTTCCAGACAATCCCATTGAATCTAGGAGAAAACTTCTTCCTCAAGTTAAAAAAGATGATCAGCAATTTCGTATGGTGCGGTACCAGACCCCGACTGAAATACTCCATGTTGAATAGGTCTCGCTGGGGCGGAGGGGTGGGGCTACCTGATTTTAAAGCGTACCATGCGGCGTCGGTGGGCAATTGCATACTGGATCTCCTCCATAACAGGGACAGAAAATTGTGGGTAGAGATTGAATGTGATTTACACGCGACCATGACGCAGGGAATCTTCTGGTTATCATCTAGAATCAACTTGGAGACCCTGGGAATTTCCCTGATTCTCTTGTCTCTGGCTACCGCATGGAGGAGGGCCAATAGGCGATATAGGCTGACAGGGGAACCGGGCCCTATGACGCCACTGGTGGGCAACCCTGCATTCCAGTGCTGGCTTCGCGAAATCCGTCCCAGCTTGATTTCAATGCCAACGGGAGGGATCCCACGTGTTAAAGATGTAATTACTCAACAGGGTTGCAGACTGCTGATGTCCTTGTTAGATGACCGGCCAAGAGAACCAAGTCATTGGTTTCAATACTTACAACTACGCAGCTTTGTAGACTCTCTGGCTCCGAGATCTGAGATGCATAGGGACTTGACTCCATTTGAAAGACTATGTTTCCTTCGAGAGACACCTCCCCACACAGTCTCGATAATCTACAACATAACAGTGTCCGGGGGGACGGGGGGGGACCTGCCAAGTATGTAGGGCAATGGCAGTCAGAACTGAGAAAGACTTTTTCCAAAGAACAGTGGCATAAGTCATTTAACCTAACACACAAATCCACCATCTCATGTAGAATGCAGGAACTCAACTATAAAATCCTCGCACGGTGGTACAGGACACCCGCCAGGCTCCACAGAATGTTTCCAGAGGTCTCAGACACTTGCTGGAGGTGTCAGACCTCGGTGGGCACAATGCTGCATGTTTGGTGGTCTTGTCCAAGGATCCAGGGATTATGGGAAGACGTCTTTGCTCTCTATAATCATTTACAACATGTGGGAGTGACACCCACGCCGGAAGTGGCACTCTTCTCAATGTACGGGGGGTCAACCTCTAAGGCGAAGAGAGGTCTGCTCTCATACTTCATGATCTCAATGAGACAGATCATACCGAAACATTGGAGGTTCACCTATACATTGAGAAGAGCAGACTGGGTGGGGGCTATGGATGCCCTGAGACGTTTGGAAGAGATAAGAGCATTTGATGAAGGGAGAGACTCACTATGCTTTTCCACCTGGTATCCGTGGCTTCAATTCAGAGAAACACAACAATTCCAATCCTGGTTACTCACGGGCACGCTGCCACATTGATGTTCGGCGGGGCGAAGTGGCCCTCCTGATGGGAGGGTGGCGTGGTGCGACGTCACAGAACTCTACATAATCTCCCCTTCTCTCTTTCTCGTGTTTTCCTTCTTTCTCTTCTCTTTCTCCCTCTTCTTCTCCTTTCATCCCTTGCTTTTCTTTCTTTCCCCTCTTTTCCTTCTCTTGCGTATCTAATTAGTGTACATAGGTTTTCTTGTTGAAATATATGGCAAGATTATACAGAATGATATTGCCATCTACATATTAAATAGAACAAAAGATAAACGATTGATATATACTTGGGATAAGATGTCATTAAGGATGTTATGAAGACTTTTTCTTGTAAGACCTACGATAAAGTTCACTGTAGTATATGCTGTATAAGATTTAAATGCCCAGACCAAACTGCAACTTTTCCATATTCTGTAAAACCAGGCACTACAAAATTATCTATATTCATGCTTTGTCATATAATTTTTCTTGAAAACAATAAAGAAATATTAAACGAAAAATAAATAAATAAAATTGCTGTCACAGCCTGTAGTTCTGCCTGAAGTCAAATACCATAATATGTAGCATCCTGGTGGTGGCTTCATATTTTACACAACTTAGATAGTGGCTTGCTGCAACTAACACACAGTGTCAGTGTTCCAAAATTTTAATTAATACTCTATGTCAGTGGCACTACTTCTGCCTGAAGGCCAGTATCTTCCTATCAGCAACATAGCATAATTTTGGGGGCTTCATATCTTACAGAACTTAGATAATGGCTTGCTCTTATTAAAACACAGTCTCAGTGTTACCAAATTTGTATTAATACTCGGTGTCAGTGGCACTACGTCTGCCTCAAGGCCAGTACCTTCCTAGCAGCAACCTAGCATACTTTTGGGGGCTTCATATCTTACAGAACTTAGATAGTGGCTTGCTCCTATTAAAACACAGTCTTAGGGGTACTTCTCACATAGCGAGATTGCTAGCGATATCGCTGCTGAGTCACAGTTTTTGTGACGCACCAGTGACCTCATTAGCGATCTCGCTGTGTGTGACACTGAGCAGCGATCTGGCCCCTGCTGTGAAATCGCTGCTCGTTACACACAGTGCTGGTTCATTTTTTGGACGTTGCTCTCCCGCTGTGAAGCACACATCGCTGTGTTTGACAGCGAGAAAGCAATGATCTGAATGTGCAGGGAGCTGGCGTCTGGAAGCTGCGGATGCTGGTAACCAAGGTACACATCGGGTAACCAAGCAAAACGCTGTGCTTGGTTACCAGATATTTACCTTGGTTACTAGCGTACGCTGCTCTCAGGCTGCCAGTGCCGGCTCCCTGCTCCCTGCGCACGTAGCCAGAGTACACATCGGGTAAATAAGCAAAGCGGTTTGCTTATTAACCCGATGTGTACTCTGGCTACGAGTGCAGGGAGCCAGTGCTAAGCGGTGTGCGCTGGTAACCAAGGTAAATATCGGGGAACCAAGCTTAGTTACCAAGCGCATCATCGCTTCCACGCGTGGCTGGGGGCTGGTCGCTGGTGAGATCTGCCTGTTTGACAGCTCACCAGCGACCATGTAGCGACACACCAGCGATCCTGACCAGGTTAGATCGCTGGTACGTTGCTAAAGTGTGACGGTACCCTTAGTGTTACCAAATTTGTATTAATACTCGGTATCAGTGGCACTACGTCTGCCTCAAGGCCAGTACCTTCCTATCAGCAACCTAGCATAATTTTGGGGGCTTCATATCTTACAGAACTCAGTTGCTTGCTCTTATTAAAACACAGTCTCAGTGTTACCAAATTTTAATTAATACTCGGTGTTAGTGGCTATACTTCTGCCTGAAGGCCAATACCTTCATAGCACCAAACTAGCATCCTGGTGCTGGTGACCTCATATCTTACAGAACCTACATAGTGTCCTGCTCTTACTCAGGCCTAAAACACACTTCCGCATAAAAAACGTACGTGTGACACGGTCCGTTCTTCGGGTCCGTGTTCCGTTTTTTATGGGTGTTTCTCCGGTACGTCTGCCTCAAGGCCAGTACCTTCCTATCAGCAACCTAGCATAATTTTGGGGGCTTCATATCTTGCAGAACTTAGTTGCTTGCTCTTATTAAAACACAGTCTCAGTGTTACCAAATTTTAATTAATACTCGGTGTTAGTGGCTATACTTCTGCCTGAAGGCCAATACCTTCATAGCACCAAACTAGCATCCTGGTGTTGGTGACCTCATATCTTACAGAACCTACATACTGTCCTGCTCTTACTCAGGCCTAAAACACACTTCCGCATAAAAAACGTACGTGTGACACGGTCCGTTCTTCAGGTCCGTGTTCCGTTTTTTATGAGTGTTTCTCCGGTACGTCTGCCTCAAGGCCAGTACCTTCCTATCCGCAACCTAGCATAATTTTGGGGGCTTCATATCTTACAGAACTTAGTTGCTTGCTCTTAAATGTTGCTCTTATGTAAAGAAGGGAATTTTGTTACTTACCGTAAATTCCTTTTCTTCTAGCTCCAATTGGGAGACCCAGACGATTAGTTTTCAAGCTTTGTTTTTTTTTTACGATTGGGTGTATAGCTACTGCCTCCGGAGGCCACACAAAGCATTACACTAAAAAGTGTAAGGCCCCTCCCCTTCTGGCTATACACCCCCCGTGGGATCACGGGCTGATCAGTTTTAGTGCAAAAGCAAGAAGGAGGAAAGCCAATAACTGGTTAAACCATTCAATCCGAAGGAACATCGGAGAACTGAAACCATTCAACATGAACAACATGTGTACCCGAACAACCAAAAATCCCGAAGGAACAGGGGCGGGTGCTGGGTCTCCCAATTGGAGCTAGAAGAAAAGGAATTTACGGTAAGTAACAAAATTCCCTTCTTCTTTGGCGCTCCATTGGGAGACCCAGACGATTGGGACGTCCAAAAGCAGTCCCTGGGTGGGTAAATTAATACCTCAAGTTTGGACTGTAAAAACAGCCCTTCCCTACATGGAGGCAACCGCCGCCTGCAGGACTCTTCTACTTAGGCTGGCATCCGCCTAAGCGTAGGCATGCACCTGATAACGCTTGGTGAAGGTGTGCAGACTCGCCCAGGTAGCCGCCTGGCACACCTGCTGAGCCGTAGCCTGGTGCCGTAATGCCCAGGACGCACCCACGGCTCTGGTAGAATGGGCCTTCAGCCCTGATGGAACCGGAAGCCCAGTAGAACGGTAGGCTTCAAGGATTGGTTCCTTGATCCATCGAGCCAGGGTGGATTTTGCAGCCTGCGATCCCTTGCGCTGACCAGTGACAAGGACAAAGAGTGCATCCGAGCGGCGCAGGGGCGCCGTGCGGGAATGTAGATTCTGGGTGCTCTACACCAGATCCAACAATGCAAAGCCATTACATATCGATGAAATGGATAAAAGGAAGGTAAGGAGATATCCTGATTGTGATAAAAAGGGGATACCACCTTAAGGCCCCGTCACACTAAGCAACATCGCTAGCAACATCGCTGGTAACGAACAACTTTTGTGATGTTGCTAGCGATGTTGCTGTGTGTGACATCCAGCAACAACCTGGCCCCTGCTGTGAGGTCGTTGGTTGTTGCTGAATGTCCTGGGCCATTTTTTAGTTGTTGCTGTCCTGCTGTGAAGCACAGATCGCTGTGTGTGACAGCGAGACAGCAACAACTAATGTGCAGTGACCAGGAGCCGGCTTCTGCGGAGGCTGGTAACCAATGTAAACATCGGGTAACCAAGAAGCCCTGTCCTTGGTTACCCGATATTTACCTTTGATACCAGCCTCCTCCGCTCTCACTGCCTGTGCTGCCGGCTCCTGCTCTGTGCACATGTAGCTAGCTGCAGGACACATCAGGTTAATTAACCTGATGTGTGCTGTAGCTAGGAGAGCAGGGAGCCAGCGCTAAGCAGTGTGCACTGCTCCCTGCTCTGTGCACATGTAGCTGCAGCACACATCAGGTAATTAACCCGATGTGTGCTGTAACTAGGAGAGCAAGGAGCCAGCGCTCAGTGTGCGCTGCTCCCTGCTCTGTGCACATTTAGCTGCAGCACACATCGGGTTAATTAACCTGATGTGTGCTGTAACTAGGAGACTGGGGGCTGGTCACTGGTTGCTGGTGAGCTCACCAGCAACTCGTGTAGCCACGCTCCAGCGATCCCTGCCAGGTCAGGTTGCTGGTGGGATCGCTGGAGCGTCGCAGTGTGACAGCTCACCAGCAACCTCCTAGCAACTTACCAGCGATCCCTATCGTTGTTGGGATCGCTGGTAAGTTGCTTAGTGTGACTGGACCTTTAGGGAGAAACTCTGGGATCGGACGCAGCACTACCTTATCTTGGTGAACACCAGGAAGGGAGCTTTGGATGACCGCGCTGCTAGTTCGGACACTCTCCGAAGAGACGTGACCGCTACCAGAAAGGCCACTTTCTGTGAAAGTCGAGAAAGTGAAAACATCCCTCAGAGGCTCGAAGGGCGGCTCCTGGAGAGCAATTAATACCCTGTGCAGATCCCATGGGTCTAACGGCCTCTTGTACGGAGGGACAATGTGATAACCCCCCTGCAGGAACGTGCGTACCTGAGGAAGTCGTACTAGGCGCTTCTGAAAGAATACCGACAGCGCTGCGACTTGTCCTTTAAGGGAGCCGAGCGACAAACCTTTTCCCAATCCAGAAGCAGGAAGGGAGGAAAAAGGAGACAATGCAAATGGCCAGGGAGACACTCCCTAAGCAGAGCACCAAGATAAGAATAACTTCCACGTCTTGTGGTAGATCTTGGCAGACGTCGGCTTCCTAGCCCGTCTCATGGTGGCAATGACGTCTTGAGATAATCCTGAAGACGCTAGGATCTCGGACTCGATGGCCACACAGTCAGGATCAGGGCCGTAGAATTCAGTGGAAAAAACGGCCCTTGGAACAGTAAGTCTGGCCGGTCTGAGAGTGCCCACGGTTGGCCGACCGTGAGATGCCACAGATCCGGGAACCACGACCTCCTCGGCCAGTCTGGGACGACGAGGATGGCGCGGCGGCAAGCGGAGCTGAGCTTGCGTAGCACTCTGGGCAACAGTGCCAGAGGTGGAAACACATAGGGTAGCTGGAACTGCGACCAATCCTGAACTAGGGCGCCTGCCGCCAGAGCTCTTTGCTCGTGAGACCGCGCCATGAAAATCGGGACCTTGTTGTTGTGCCGAGACGCCATTAGGTCGACGTCCGGCATCCCCCAGCGGCTACAGATTTCCTGACACCATTCTGGGTGCAGAGGCCATTCCCCTGCGTCCATGCCCAGGCGACTGAGGAAGTCTGCTTCCCAATTTTCTACGCCCGGGATGTGAACTGCGGATATGGTGGATGCTCTGTCCCCCACCCACATCAGAATCCGCCGGATTGCCTGGTAGGCTTGGCGATGCGTGTTCCGCCTTGGTGGGCGATGTCTGCCACCGCTGTGGAATTGTCCGACTGAATTCGGATCTGTTTTCCTTCCAGCCACTGCTGGAAGGCTTGCAGGGCAAGATACACTGCCCAGATTTCCAGAACATTGATCTGAAGGATGGACTCCTCTGAAGAGAGTCCTTGACCGTCTGAGAAGGGAAACGTTCCTGTCTAGGGACGTCGACTCCCCAACCCATTGGCAAAGCATGTCCCATTGAAGTGGACGCAGATGAAACTGCGCGAAAGTGACTGCCTCTGCATGAGGCGTCTTAAGGGGTGTGACTGGCCTTGAAGGAGAGACTGCACCCCCGTCTGTAGTGAATGCTGCTTGTCCAGCGGAAGCTTCACTATCGCTGAGGGAGTGTGAAACTCCATGCCCAGATATGTCAGCGATTGGGTCGGTGCCCGATGTAACCTTGAAAAGTTGATGATCCACCCGAAACTCTGGAGAGTCTCCAGCGCCACGTTCAGGCTGTGTTGGCATGCCTCTTGAGAGGGTGCCTTGACAAGTGGATCGTCCCAGTAAGGATCACAGAGTGACCCTGAGAGTGCAGGACTGCTCCCACTGCTGCCCTGAACTTGGTGAAAACCCGTAGGGCTGTCGCCAGACCGAAGGGCAGGGCTACGCACTGAAGATGCTCGTCTTCAATAACGAAACGTAGGAAACGCTGGTGCTCTGGAGCAATCGGCACGTGGAGATAAGCATCCTGATGTCTATTGATGCTAGGAAATCTCCTTGAGACATTGAGGCAATGACGGAGCGGAGGGTTACATCCGGAACCGCCTGGCCTTCACGTGCTTGGTGAGCAGTTTTAGGTCCAGAACGGAACGGAAAGAGCCACCCTTTTTTGGCACCCCAATCAGATTGGAGGAAAAAACCGTGTCTTGTTCCTGAAGAGGAACAGGGATTACCACTCCTTCTGCCTGCAGAAGAGCATCGGCTCGGTGGGGGGGGGGGGGGGGAAGTTCTGAAGAATCGAGCCGGAGGACGAGAACAGAGCTCTATCCTGTACACGTGAGACACAATGTCTCTCACCCACCGGTCTGTGACCTGTGGCAGCTAAATGTCGCCAAGCGGGAGATTCTGCCACCAACCGCGGATGCGGAGAGAGAGAGCTGAAAGTCATGAGGAGACCGCCTTGGTAGCGGTTCCTCCTGCTGCCTTCCTTGGGCGTGATTGAGCCCGGCCGGAATCTGAGCCCCTCTGAGCCTTTTGAGCCCTTTTGGACGAGGACAATTGGGACCTGCCCGATCCTGGGACGGACCAACCTCGACTGTCCCCCCAGGACAGCATTACTAGGGTAAGTCGCAATGCAGACATTGCGAGGTTAAGGACACCACCTGCGGCACAGATGTACATGTGCTCAAGACCAGCTGCGCAAGACCAGCTGAAATAGGTTAGAGTGCCCATACGGCTGCGAATGCCGGAGCAACCGACACGCTGATAGCTTCACAGACAGATTTCAACCAGAGGTCCATCTGTCTGTCAATGGCATCTTTAAGTGAAGTCCCATCTCCACTGCAACTATGGATCTAGCCGCAAGCCTGGAGATTGGGGGATCCACCTTTGGACCCTGGGTCCAGTGCTTTACCACGTCAGGGGGAAGGGATAACGTGTATCCTTAATACGTTTGGAGAAAACGCTTATCTGGTAAGCGTGGTGTTTCTGAACTGCTTCTCTGAAGTCAGCGTGGCCAGAAAAGTACTCAATATACGCATGAGATACTGAAAAAGGATTTCTCCTGCTGTGAAGCTGACTCCTCCACTGGGGGAGCTGAGGGAGAAATATCCAACATTCCATTGATGGACGCTATAAGATCATTCACTATGGCGTCACCATCCGGTGTATCCGGATTGAGAGCGGTGTCAGGACCAAAGCCCTGATCAGCTACGTCTGCCTCATCATACAGAGAGTCCTCCTGCTGGGACCTTGACCAGTGATGAAGCCGAGTGCCGCACCCAGCGAGCTAGCTTAGGCTGTCTGGGACTGCCGTCCGTGTCAGAGCCTTCACCCTGGAATGCCTGGGACCCCCCCGGAGCACTGATTATGTTCCAAATGAGGGTGGCCAGGGAGCATTAATCAAGATTGCCCATGGCCTGTCTGGACTGCAAAATCTCTATCCCATGACAATCTATCAGCCGAAACTGCAACTCCGTCCCTGTCCCTGGACAGGGTTCACAGGTGGTTCCTTTGGCCACCTCTAGTAGAGACCCCGGCTGACCAAGTGCTACAGGGGAGCATTGCACACAATGGGGGTCAGTGGAACCTGCCGGTGGAACAGTATCACATGCAGGAAAAGCAGCATAGAAAGCCTGTGTTGCTTTTTTGCTGCTGTATTCTAGCCATCTATGCAATGTATAGCATACAAGCATAAACACTTCAGCACATGCAATACAAGCAGCATAGAAAGCCTGTGCCTTGGCACCCTTGCTTTTTTGCTGCTGTTGTCCAGCCATCTAGGAGAATATAGCCAAGAGTAGCGACCGTACAGTGCAATGTATAGCATACAAGCATAAGTACAAATGAACACTTCAGCACATGCAATACAAGCAGCCTATAAAGCCTGTGCCTTGGCACCCATGCTTTTTTGCTGCTGTTGTCCAGCCCTCTAGGAGAATATAGCCAAGAGTAGCGACCGTACAGTGCAATGTATAGCATACAAGCATAAGTACAAATGAACACTTCAGCACATGCAATACAAGCAGCCTAGAAAACCTGTGCCTTAGCACCCTTGCTTTTTTGCTGCTGTTATCTCGCCATCTAGGAGGGCATATAGCCAAAGATAGCGACCTACAGTGCAGTGTATAGCATACAAGCATAAAATACAAATGGACACTTCGGTATTTAGTGGGGTCAGCACTTCAGGTGCTGCTTACCGCCCGCCTATAACGCGGGTGTGTGGTCGCCAGAGCCCTGTGTTGGTTGCCCAGAGCATGTCTCCGTTCCCCAGCTCGGACTGCGTGCAGGAATGGCTGCCGGCGTCCTTCTCCAGCTCGTGTGACGAGGGGCGGGCCGTGGGCGTGCCCCAGACAAGAGCGGGAAACTGGCGTCCCACTGTGTCCAGTGAAGGGGGCTGGAGAATGCAAAGCAGACTCCAGCCCTCGGCGCTGACTGTCTGTACAGCGTCCCGCCTCTCCCCTGACTGGCAGGGCTGGAGGCGGGAACGAAACGAAAACTAGGCCGCAAAGCCGGGGACTCGAGTAATAAGCGCGGCCGTCCATGTGCACGGCCAGCGCGGAAGTCCCCGGCGCACCACAAGTCCCAGCCGCGCCACAATGTAAAAAACACCCAGCAGCGGCCGGCGCGGCAGTTCCCAATACATAAAGTCACTCAGCAAAGCTGTAGTGAATAATAGCACGAGCGCTCCGCGCTGTTGCCCCCGGCGCACTAACACTCCCAGCAATGCTGGTGTGTGTGTGCGCGCTTGCCCGGGGACACAGAGTACCTTAATGTAGCAGGGCCTGTCCCTGACGATACTCAGCTCCATATCCAGCAGGTTCTCTGGGTCTGTGGATGGAGCCCGGTCTCAGTGCCTGGAGACCTGTAAGATCCCACTTCGCCCAGAGCCCTGAGGGGGGATGGGGAAGGAAAACAGCATGTGGGCTCCAGCCTCCGTACCCGCAATGGGTACCTCAACCTTAACAAACACCCGACAAAAGTGGGGTGAGAAGGGAGCATGCTGGGGGCCCTAGTATGGGCCCTCTTTTCTTCCATCCGACATAGTCAGCAGCTGCTGCTGACTAAAAACAGTGGAGCTATGCGTGGATGTCTGACCTCCTTCGCACAAAGCTTGAAAACTGATCAGCCCGTGATCCCACGGGGGGTGTATAGAAGAAGGGGAGGGGCCTTACACTTTTTAGTGTAATGCTTTGTGTGGCCTCCGGAGGCAGTAGCTATACACCCAATCGTAAAAAAAAAACAAAGCTTGAAAACTAATCGTCTGGGTCTCCCAATGGAGCGCCGAAGAAATCTCGTTACTACATGTCGACTGACAGCAGACAGAGTTGCGCAATGAGAATGAACTCGGGTGAACTTCACCCGACTTCATTGTCATGCCGCGGCTCTGTCTGTGTGCCGCGTACTGATTAGCGGTCACCCATGAAGGATTCACCGGTGACCGCTAATCCCCTGAGTGACTAAAGATAGCAGCCCTCTATCATACTTACCGCTCCCCGATCTCCGGCGCGGCGCTGCACTGCTGTTATAAAAACTCCGGCGGCTTTTACTATTTTGAAAATGCTGGCCGCTCATTAATCAATCTCGTATTCCCTGCTTTACACGCCCACAGGCGCCTGTGATTGGTTGCAGTCAGACACGCCCCCCACGCTGAGTGACAGCTGTCTCACTGCACCCAATCACAGCAGCCGGTGGGCGGGTCTATACTGTGCAGTAAAATAAATAAATAATTTAAAAAACCGGCGTGCGGTCCCCCCCATTTTAATACAAGCCAGATAAAGCCATGCAGCTGAAGGCTGGTATTCTCAGGATGGGGAGCCCCACGTTATGGGGAGCCCCCCAGCCTAACAATATCAGTCAGCAGCCGCCCAGAATTGCCGCATACATTAGATGCGACAGTTCTGGGACTGTACCCGGCTCTTCCCGATTTGCCCTGGTGCGTTGGCAATTGGGGTAATAAGGAGTTAATGGCAGCCCATAGCTGCCACTAAATCCTAGATTAATCATGTCAGGCGTCTCCCAGAGATACCTTCCATGAGTAATCTGTAAGTTACAGTAAATAAACACACACACCTGAAAAAATCCTTTATTTGCAATAAAAAACACTAACAAGTACCCTCGTTCACCACTTTATTAAGCCCGAAAAAACCCTCCATGTCCGGCGTAATCCACGGAGGTCCAGCATCACATCCAGCTCTGCTTCATGAAGGTGACAGGAGCTGCAGCAGACACCGCCGCTCCTGCCAGCTCCACGAAGCTACTGAAGAGAGCCGCGCGATCAGCTCAGCTGTCACTGAGGTAACTTGTGGCCACCGCTGGATCCTCCAACTGTGACAGCAAGTCGCCCGAGTGACAGCAATGTAGTCACAGGCGACTTGCTGTCACAGGTGGAGGATCCAGCGGTGGCACGAGTAACCTCAGTGACAGCTGAGCTGATCGCGCGGCTCTCTTCAGTAGCTTCGTGGAGCTGGCAGGAGCGGCGGTGTCTGCTGCAGCTCCTGTCACCTTCATGAAGCAGAGCTGTATGCGATGCTGGACCTCCGTGGATTACGCCGGACATGGAGGGGTTTTTCGGGCTTAATAAAGTGGTGAACGAGGGTATTTGTTAGTGTTTTTTATTGCAAATAAAGGATTTTTTCAGGTGTGTGTGTTTATTTACTGTAACTTACATATTACTCATGGAAGGTATCTCGGGAAGACGCCTGACATGATTAATGGAGAGCTATGGGCTGCCATTAAGTCCTTATTACCCCAATTGCCAATACACCAGGGCAAATCGGGAAGAGCCGGGTACAGTCCCAGAATTGTCACATATAATGTATGTGGCAATTCTGGGCGGCTGCTGGCTGATATTGTTAGGCTGGGGGGCTCCCCATAACGTAGGGCTCCCCATCCTGAGAATACCAGCCTTCAGCCGTATGGCTTTATCTGGCTGGTATTAAAATGAAGGGGGGGGCGCACGCCGTTTTTTTAAATTATTTATTTATTTATTTATTTTACTGCACAGTATAGACCCGCCCACCAGCTGCTGTGATTGGGTGCGGCCGGCTTTTTTTTAAAGTAATTGTTGCCGCGTATTCTCTGCACAGCTGTTCCTCGCCGCGCTGGTGATCGGGGATTGGTAAGTATGAGCCGGGGGAAGAAAATGAACGAGCGCCAATGTAAGTATGGCTGAGAACAGCAGAAAAAAAGGTAAGTAGACTGACTTTAATAAAAAAAAAAAAAAATAGATCACTCATTTAAAAACGCACACGGACGAAACGTGCTGAACACGGACATACTCCGTGTGCGGTCCGTGCCTGCGTGCTGCCGGCCAAAAACGGACATGTCGTTTGTGTAGAAAACCGCACACATGTACTTACCACACAGACACACGTTCCGTGTGATTTTACGTGTGTGTGCCATCTACCATAGAGTAACATTGGTCTCCGTGTCTCCGGTACGTGCAAAAACGTACCAAACACGTACCGGAGGCACGGATGTGTGTTGCAGGCCTCAAACACAGTCTGAGTGCCAAAAACCAATACTAAAATAAAAGTGTTGTCAAACCCTGTTTTCTTTTGGGGCTGAAAGACATTCAAAACATCTTTGTCGACTCCTCCAAGTGGTACTTTGTCCAATAAAGGTACTTTGCGGTTTTTAGTTTAGACTTCCAGAAACGACTATCGTGGGAAACTATTAACACAAGTTTAACAACTTGGCATCAATGTTGTTCCACTGCCTGTAAAAAATGTCATGTTACGGTATTCACCTTCAAATAATCAAACCAAAAAAATGGGAAAATGAGGGAGTAAGGGCCGTGGACGAGGTGGTAGTGACAGTGGTGGTCGCCCAAGCAGTGTGATCGAGCCAAAGAAAAAGGTTCCTGCTTTATCTACCTCTGCCTTCCTATCCCAATTTTCTTGTCCACGTGGGAAAGCACTCTTGCGCCCTGAACAGTGCGAACAAGTCACGAGTTGGCTAGCAGAAAATGCCTCCAGTTACTTGTCGAGTAGAAAATCCCAAGGGTCCACACAGACAGACTTGAGTAGCCCAGAGGTTGGCCCATCGAATCCTCAGCCTGGTTCTCCTTCCTCACAACAACAGTATTCTAAGGAAACATATGACACCAAAGCAGGTTACTCTGAGGAACTGTTTACGGGACCCTTTGACCTTTCTTGCCTCTCACCGCACGACACCACCAACGCAGGTGAGGCCGTGGTGTGCAGTGATGCACAGCTCTTTGAGCACCCAAGGTCAGAAGAATGCCATGTTGTTGGCCGTGACATGTTGGCAATCAGGTGGAAGTGTTGGAGGATGATGAGACAGAGTTGCCCTCAGGTCAGCCTGAAACCTCCATTCCCGAAGATGTTGACCTTCAGGAATTTAAAGACGACCTGTTCGATGATGAGGTGACTGGTCCAACATGGATGGGTGGCATGGATTGCGAGAGCAGCAGTGCAGAGGAGCATGTGCCCATAGTCCGCAAAAGGCTGTAAGACATTGACTTCTGGCTGTGGTCGAATCCCTATCAACTGTGCATATGAAACCACCACCTGTAGCATCTCAGAGTGCAAGGATCCGTGCACCACCTCAGCCATCTCAGAGTCCAAGGATCCGTGGTGCGATTGTGTGGGAGTTTTTTTCCAAGAGTCCTTCGGACCAAACGGTTGCCATTTGTCAAATCTGTCAGACCAAGCTTAGCAGAGGCAGAAATACTTCCAGCTTGGGCACCTCCAACATGAGAAACCATATGTTAGCCAAGCACACCACTAGGTGGTTGATCGCTCTAGGTGAAAAACTCAATTTCCAGACTTTCCCTGGGCTGCCTGCTTCCCAAACTGGTGTGCAAGAAGGTGGCGCTGATGCCTCCTTCTCCCAACCTGATGTTGGCCAAACTCAATCATCAACGACCACATCGACTTCGGTGTCCCAGCGTTCCGTTCAGTTGTCCATACCACAGACCTTCGAAAAGAAGCGAAAATACCCCGTTACGCACCCAAAGGCAGAAACCATAACTGCACACATTGCACGATTGATAGCCTTTGAGATGTTGCCATATCGGCTTGTGGGAAAAGAGGCTTTCCGAGACCTTTTGGCGATGTTAGAACATTGGTACTCTGTGCCTAGCCGACACTATTTTTCTCGTTGTGCCGTCCCCGCGCTCCACAATCACGTGTCCGTAAACATCAAACGGGCTCTCACCAATGCCACAACAGGGAAGATCCACTTAACCACAGAAACGTGGACAAACGTATGTGGACAGGGATGCTACATCTCACTGATGGCACACTAGGTGAACCTGGTGGCGGCTGGTACAGAGTCTGAACCGGCAACATCCCATATAGTTCCCACACCCAGAATAGCAGGGCCCACTTCAATCACAGTTTCAGTAGCCTCCTACACAGCAACAACTCTCTCCTCCTCCTACTCTTCATCTGGCTCCTGTGCATCCTCCTCAACATCCGCCGGTGTCCAACCGTCGACATCATTCCCCAGCGGGGATCTCTGCAACACTGCCTTGGCTAAGCGGCAACACACTCTACTGAAACTCATCTGTATCGGTGACAAATCGCACATGGCACCTGAGCTTTTGAAAGCAATAACTGAGCAGACAGATGAGTGGCTTGCGCCGTTGGATCTCCGTCCAGGGATGGTAGTGTGCGATAATGGTCGTAATCTGGTGGCGGCTTTAAAGTTTGAAAAGCTTGTACACGTTCCTTATATGGCTACGTTGTAAATTTAGTAGTTCAGCACTTTCTCAAAAAATACCCTGGGGTACCAGACCTGCTTACCAAGGTACGACGTATTAGCGCCCATTTCCGCAAGTCATCTCCCTCTTTTGCTGGCCTGGCAGTGCTGCAGCAGCGCTTACACTAATATGTGACCTCCCTACGAAATGGAATTCAACCTATCATATGTTGGCCAGGATCCATGAGCAGCAGAGGGCAGTATCCCAATTCCAGTTGGAACATGCCTGTCAGACGCAGCTGCCAGACATAAGTACTGTCGAGTGGGTGTGGATTGCAGATATTTGTCAGGTCTTGGAGAATTTTGATTACTGTACCAACATTGTGATCAGTGCTGATGCTGTTATCAGCATTACCATTCCACTGATTTGTTTATTGAAACGCTCTCTGGATGGTCTGACTGACCAAAGTGTTCATGCACCCGAGTTGTCTGTGTATCCAGATTTCACAATGGTTGCTAGTAATCCGCACTACCTTGGCCAACAGGCACAGGCCAACTTTGGTCAGCATCATGAGGATGAGGAGGATGATGAAGAACAGGAATGCTTTGAAGTTGGTAACCAAGGGATTGACAACCCAAGCTTCACGACTGTCCAGCATGGATAGCCTGAGGAGGAGCAGGAGGAGGAGAGAGAGATTGAGGAGGAGAGGAGGTTTAGGGAGACAGAATGTATTCTTAACAGTGACACAAAGGTTTCCAGTTCGGCGTCTGGGATACATGGCACAGTTCATGTCACACTGCCTTTCTCATGACTGTCAGCTAGTCCACATTTTGGCAGACAACAAATACTGGTTATGTACCTTCCTTGACCCACGCTACAAAGACAAATTTGCTTCGCTACTTGTGGAGGCAAATAAGTATTGTACTACGGAAACATTCAAGAGGGCTGTAGTGGAGCAGTTTATGAAACGATTACCCTCAGATCATGCTGGCGTCAGAGGTGTCATTTTAAGCAACAAGAGAGGGCTACGCATAGTAGGAGCAACACTAGTGGGGGACTAATGTGCCAAAACTGGTCCATTTTCCACAAACAGTCAACTGCGAATCAGATAACAGTTGGGGGAACTATGACAAGGAGGGAACAGTTAAGTAAGATGGTGAGGGACTATGTAGATGACCATAGCGTGCTTTCAGAGTCTAATATTCCCTTTAACTATTGGGTTTCCAAGCTCAACCCTTAGCCAGACCTCGCCTTATACGTTTTGGAAGTGCTAGCTTGCCCTGCTGTGAGTGTGTTGTCTGAGCGTGTTTTCAGCTCAGCGGGGTCAATAATAACAGATAGTAGCACACGACTATCCATGGTAATGTTGAGGATAAGAATTGAGTATAAAAAAATACTTAAGTCAGCCATTTCATAGACTCAGGTATATAGTTTGGTAAATGTAAACTAACACACACGTTTATGTATGCTTTTGTTCCTTACTAACATGTATATATGTATATTGCATATTCAGTGTATTTTCCTTAGACACAGTATATATATCAGTATATGTAACTTAAAGATGGCTGCTATATCCTGTCTACACCCAAAGGAAATGATAAACAAAGAAATTCCTGGAGCCTGGACTAACCAAACAGGAAGAGACTATGCAGATCTATATGTCTTGAAGCCCGACCTACGATGCTTGTTTGGACTGTATTTTGTCCACGCCCTTCACTTCTGAAGAGCTGTGAAAAGTTTTAAACAATAAAAGACCACTTGGTCAGTGCTAGTCATGGAGATAGATGTAACTGACTCGCTGTCCGTTATTAGTCTCGCGTGCACACATGACATTATGATTAGAAACAGCAGTCAGATCCCAATAGACCCTTTGAGTCTCATCATCATCGTCATTTTAACCTTGACAGTTGGCGCGCCAAGCGTTGAGCCACCGAAAGGAGTGAGTCAGATCTTCCACCTTCCGGACGTCTGGGGGCTACTCCATAAGTATCCAGGTGTTGCTCGATATCGAGGATTTGATCACCCTCCGTTCCACGGTAAGCATCATATACATTGTGCGTGTTGTTTTACTTGTGGTTCGAGAGACACCTGGCGAAAGGGGGTGGTCACTAGTCCGGAGAATGGTAGTGCACCGGAGACCTAACGGTGTGACTGTCACTCGCCGGTGACCTAGAGAAGGTCCCATCCCCCATAGGTGCTGGGCGTAGGTGTTAAAGGATCTGACTGTCTGTATTTCTGAGTTGTAAACAGGGGCTTTCAGCTCCGTAGAAGCTTGTAAATTCCTCTGACTTAGTTCTCAAAAAGTTAATTGTCTGTTGCTGTATACAAAGGAGGGGGTGTCACTTATCCATTGCTGTTTAGAGCAAAGAGGCAGACAGCGGGGGTCTGGTAGAACTGGTAGAACTCAGGGACATCCCTGACAGTCTTTCTATTGAGAACAAAGAATGCGAGAGGGGGGTCAGTGTGTGTGTTAGCAATTGCTCACACGGCTGCAGAGCGGAGGTCGAATTACTCAGCTTTTAACTGTAGAGGGAGAGAGGAGGGGTCATATACCCATAGCTGCTTGGAGTGAGGAGAAAGGGGGGCTTGTGTGAGTGACTGAGAGGAATTCTTTAGCAGCTGAAGGGAGAGAGGAAGGAGGGGTCAAATACCTACTGCTGCAGTATATGTATATGTGTATGTATATATATATATATATATATATATATATATATATAAAGAGAGAGAGAGAGAGAGAAACTAACTGGTTTATGCGTTTTTCAGCATTTCTGATTGGGTTTGTTTTCTTTTTGAACAGAAGTATGTGAACCAGCGTATCCCCCCTGTGTTTGTTTACTAATAAGCACTCGCCACTGCCTATTTGAAAAAAAATAAAAAATAGGCGAGGTGGGGGAAGGGGTCAGGTAAAATGTTGGAATTAGCATATCCCCTGCGTTTTAGTAATAAACGTGAGCCACTGTTATGAGGGGGTAGGTCTTCATAACGAGGCGGGAAAGGATTCCAGTTTGGGTAATTTAAAGATGTTGGAATTAGCGTATTCTCCTGCGTTTTAGACACGCGTCACTGTTTGCGTTCGATACGTAAACGAGGCGAGAAAGGATTCCGTTGGAGCCGGCCGGTCCAATTAGAGCACTTTGTACACTCTCTGTTAAAAAAAAAAAAAGGAAATGTGGTTTTTTTTAGTTTGAGCTGAGAACGCTGTCGCCCTAGTTACAAATAAAAAAAAAAAAGAGCGGAAAAATATATGAAAGATTGTAAAAAATTGTGTAAAGTAGTTGGACTACCACCAGATGGCAGGCTGCAACCCATGTACGGAAGTCCATATTAATCTTCCGTAAGTTTATAATGAAGAACAAAGACCCCATTAACTGTCTGTTGCTGTTAGTAGAATTATTAATGTTTTTCTCTAGCTGTGTCTCATTGTTCTCCTTTAGAAGTCATCATATCTGGTACTAATCAAATCTCTCCTTTGTATACTGAAATGTGAACTGGTTTACAGCCATTAACAGTAACACCCCTGGCTCCGTCCGTAGTTACAGCCACTCCCATTACACCCGTGGAGTCCTATTATGGACGTACACCCGGAAGTCAGGTGCCTGGAACTTCCTGTGGCGGCCATCTTGCTACACCTTTTCAGCCACGTCTCTCTCAGTGGTTCTTTGTCTAAGACTCTTAACCCATCCTCTCTAAACTTTTTTTTTTTCCTTTTTAGGGGGGGAGAGGGGAGGAAGTGTGTTCTCTAGTATATATGACTAACACATTTGAATAAGTATAAATAGTATATTTACTTACTCAGCTATCCAATGAATGCAGGTCTAGGATAAATAAGTGAAACTTTTACAGAGTTGATGGGTAGAGGGAGGTATTTGTCCACATACAGTGGTTGGTATTCTGGAAGTCCAGTAATGTAACATACAATAGAATAGAGGAGGGTAAATATATATATCTTTGTACTGTGTTGGTTAATTTAAAGCGAGATTTGTGGGTGGCTTGCCTCTGCTGATGTTGGGAGGTATTGTGTCCATTTGTAAGAGCATTGAGCAGTGTGTCCAGAGTTTAAAACAAAAAAGATGAGTTTTTTTCCTTCTCTCTCTCTGGCTTTTAGTAAGAGATAAGAATGGAATGTGTTTTTTTCCCAATAGTGACGTAAGTTCTGTTTAAACCCTTTAAGCTAATACCTGAATAATTAAATTAATTTTGCAAGGAAAATGATATTTCTTAAAATATACAAATCAGGGTTTTTGTTTTTATGGTTATGTTTTTGTTTTGTATTTCTGCATACAAACTGCTAATATTAGTTTCCTTTCTTTTATAGATACAGAATATATATGAACCGTGTTGTAAGGTTTTAAAATTCCCCAGCAATGTATATTGTTGTAAGACATACGTTATTTTCAGTGTTTGTTCAATTTTAGTTTCTAGTATGTAGCTAATTTATTACCTGCTGTCTTATTTTTTCTTTTAGGGAATACTAGCATAAAAATTGTGAATTTTGTTACATTGGTAAATAAATAATCAATTAAACAAGGGGGGACACAAAGGTAATAATTATATTTTCAAACAGTAGAGGGCGCAGCAGGCATATTAGATAGGTTTTGAAACTGGTTTTATTACTATGAGTCATATCTGTTAACTGAAAAAGGAAAGTCTTGTCTTATATGTTTATTTGTTTATTTATTTAGTATTTTCAGTCATGTGAAGTATAGATGACCACTAACTGTATTATGGTCAGAGTTAAAGTTATAAGAATGATCTAATGTATATTTTTTAGTTTTTGTTTTTTTAGATGGAACAAGATGTTGGTTGATTCTACACTGGATATGCTGCGGTTTGCACAACATGAGGTAGTCTAAATTCGACCACTCCCTCCCATCCTATGGGTACAGGAGGCAGTGCCGCATTAAATGCCTTTCTAGATGGGTAGAACAGGAGTGGGTAAGAGTCTTTAGATGTGTATGTAGGTTGTAGATTTTTTTCCTGTTGTCAAATGAGCTAGGTATGCTGAAGATGAAGTCTAGATCTGAGCTGATGGAATCGGATGGAGATCCCCGTACAGGTGCAGCTGACCAAGAAGCAGTGAACGGGCCTAGAATTGAGAGTCTTTCACCAATACCGACCATGCCTCGGTGACACCTGTCACATTGTTAGTGACTTCTTTCACTCCTTGTGTTCTTAAATCCCTACAGGAACAAGCGATACAACAAGGAATGGAGTGTGACATGCAGGGAGCCAACTGACTGAGGAAGGTCTGTGGACAAAGGGTGGTAAGCTTTCTCTGCCATGAGAGCCCTTCTTAATGATGGCCCAGGTAACCTATGAACTAAAATCTGTGTAAGATAGATATCAGTGTGTGCTTTGGTGACACCAGGGTTCAGTACCAAGGTGGGCAGATTCACCCGGTCTTGTAAGATATGTGCCTAAAACGAAGTGAGAAAAAACTATAAAGAATCCGCAGAGACGCCCTGCACCTGCTCTACCCATTCTTAGAGACTGCAGACTGATTATAGAGGTATATCATGAGCACGTTGTATGCAAGTCTGTGCGTGTTGTATAGATTTCTCTCCAGGTTTGGTCAGAGGCATTCCAGTGCAGAAAACGATGTTAATGCTAAGAAGCACATGAAGGTGGTATGTAAAAAAAATGGGTTTACAAAAGGTGTATATTTTATAGAAAAGTGGAAACTGGCAAATCGTGTACAAAATGTATGTTTTGTTTTCTTTTCCTAATAAACAGGTTTTTATGTAAGATGTTTTTTGGTTTAGCACAGGCATGTATATTTTTATATAATTGACTGAATAGTGTGATAATCAGGTGTATTTTCCAATTCCAGATCTTAAATCAGAACTATTAGCATACGGTTTCCAGTCAGGAGACTGATTGATCCTAAAGGACAAGCGAAAAGGAGCCATGAGTCAACACTAGATGAGCCAATCCAACCGCAGAAAAATCTATGGATCCACGCCTCGCATTGCAGAAGGGTCGATCAACCAGAGCTGCACTGAGCGTTCTGCTCATACTTATCCTTTTCAGAAACCCTGTACAGTTTCAGACCATTATTGCCAGAACAGTTAGAAGAGAGGACTTAGAGAACCTTGAGACATGGGAAAGTCCAACTACAAAGGGTGAGGACTCGCCTAGGAGTCCTTAGTCTCAAACCGGTGAAGAAAACCCGTTCCCTTCTCCACCAATGCCTCAACGTTCAGTCAGGCAGGTTTTTCAACAGATCTTTTTACCTCTCTTCCTAAGGGAACACAGTACCCTTAGAATTCAGAAATGGCAGAAATAAGTCTTTAGGGGGGACTGTTGAGGATAAGAATTGAGTATAAAAAAATACTTAATTCAGCCATTTCATAGACTCAGGTATATAGTTTGGTAAATGTAAACTAACACACATGTTTATGAATGCTTTTGTTCCTTACTAACATGGACTTTATTTTGTCCACGCCCTTCACTTCTGAAGAGCTGTGAAAAGTTTTAAACAATAAACGACCACTTGGTCAGTGCCAATCATGGAGATAGATGTAACTGACTCGTTGTCCGTTATTAGTCTCGCGTGCACACATGACATTATGATTAGAAACAGCAGTCAGATCCCGAGAGAACCTTTGAGTCTCATCATCGTCATTTTAACCCTGACAGTAAGTGCAGACAGTTTGATGATGATCAAAATGAACCATAGATAGATTGCCCCAGAGTATCTCAGGCCACCTGTTAACAAGACCCAATAAAAAGTTAAACAACATAGAGAGACAGCACTGGATCTCATAGTGTGATCAGAAGGCAAAAACTTCAAATAGCATGAAAAAACACCAAAGGACAGAAGAAGTTTTTCATTTTGCCAAGTATACATCCCATTACCATGTCACAGATGGAATATAACAAAAAAATGTATATGAAATCACATTTTATTGGTACAAAGATTTTCTTTAAAAAGGTAAAGGGGATACAAATATTACAAATAGCATGTAAAATCCAAGTACAAAAGACACAGGAGGGTGAAAAAAACCCGCACGAGTCTACACATAAAGAGTTAAAGACACAGTCATTTGGACTATCTGGACACCACCAAAATAGGAAATTATGTGCATTCCCAGACACTCTAATAAATATGTTAGAGGCTGCTGCACTGAACAAGATTGGCAGCAAGGCACTATTTAATCAAACCAACACGAGAGTCAGATATGGGAAAAGCATATGGTGACAGATAGATACAAAAGACAAGTGTCATATTCAGAATGCTTATCATGCAAAATACAATAATATGCGTAGACCAGTGGGGGGACGAGTCCCAACACGTGTTTCGCGTGTTGCTTCATCGGGGGACCGTGAAAACTGAGAAGGAAGTGAGGGGTTATATACCTTTCAGGATTCATGTGATGCAGCACACCTGGCGCACTCAGGGTCTACAGGTGTGATGCTGCGGGCGGCACAGACTTTCCAGCGCTCCATGGGTTAGGGAGAAAACTCCCGATGACGTCACTTACCCATGAAGCACCGAGTAGGAGACCGCGCCGCTCGCACATGTGCTAACCGCAGACCCGGAAGTTTGCGCCGCCGACACCATGCTGAAGACTGGCAACATTGAGGGCAACGCTGTATTTACAGTTCCGTGTACACAGCACAGGGTAACGTCCTCAACAGTGTTTAGTATGGAAAAGTGGAATAAAAAAAGAAAACAACATACATTGCTATTGTGACGCCCTGGACTAGTCAGGTTGTCCCAGGTAGTCCCATGCACACACACCCCCTCCCCTTAGAAAGGTGATAGCAGCTAAACTGTTACGGTTGTTGTGGCACTGGAGACTATGTTCGGATTTCTTGCTACTGCACATGTGCGAGCACTGGAGACTATGTTTGGATTTCTTGCTACTGCACATGTGCAAGCGCTGGAGCCTAAAGGCTACTTTACACACTGCGATATCGGTCCCGATATCGCTAGTGTGCGTACCCGCCCCCATCTGTTGCGCGACATGGGCATATCGCTGCCCGTGCCGCACAACATCGCCCAGAGCCGTCACACATACTTACCTGTCCGGCGACGTCGCTGTGACCGGCGAACCGCCTCCTTTCTAAGGGGGCGGTCCGTGCGGCGTCACAGCGACGTCACTGAACCGCCGCCCAATCGCAGCGGAGGGGCGGAGATGAGCGGGACGTAACATCCCGCCCACCTCCTTCCTTCCGCATAGCGGCCGGGAGGCAGTTAGGGAGACGTTCCTCGCTCCTGCGGCGTCACACGCAGCGATGTGTGATGCCGCAGGAACGAGGAACAACCTCGTTACTGCTGAAGTAACGATTTTTGGGAATTAGGACCCGTGTAGCCGATTAGCGATAAATCACGCTTTTGCGACGATTTTACATCGCTGAACGCTGTTACACAAAGCTATATCGCTAACGATTGCGGAAGTGCGTCACCAAAACCGTGACCCCAACGACAAAATTCGGGCGATATCGCAGTGTGTAAAGCCCGCTTAAGTCCTATCTTGGAGCCATTGCACATGTGCGGGTGACATCATCGCTGACACGAGGTCACATGTCTCTGACACCTTCTAAGCTGATTGGCCGCTGGTCATGTGCTTGTGACACGTGGTCACATGTCTCTGACACCTTCTATGCCGATTGGTCGCTGGTCATGTGCTTGTGACGCTTTGCTCGGTGATAGGCCAGCATGACGTCATTGCTGTCATTCTGGCAGCGGATTGGCTCTGGTGTCCTCCATCTTGGATGAGGCACAGAGTCTATATAAGACCCTGACGCACGCCGCCCGGCGCTCAGTCCTCTTGGTTCATGCATGAGAGTAGACGCTCTGTGCACGTCCCTCTAGGCATCTCTCTGTCTATGTTAGGTGAGCGCTACCGGCAGGGTAGCGTTCTTATACCTTACAGCATCGGCTGCGGTCCGTATCCTTACCTCTAAAGCCTGCTTTACATGGTACGACCGATTGTGCGATTTCACAATCGATCGTACCCGCCCCCGTCCTTTTTGTGTCATGGGCAAATTGCTGCCCGTGTCGCACAAAGTCAGTAACCCCCGTCACACATACTTACCTCTCGTGCGACCTCGCTGTGGGCGGCGAACGTCCACTTCCTGGAGTGGGAGGGACGTTCGGCGTCACAGCGACGTCACACGGCCGCCGGCCAATAGAAGCGGAGGGGCGGAGATGAGCGGGACGTAAACATCCCGCCCACCTCCTTCCTTCCACATAGAGCCGGCGGCGGCCGCGGGAGGCAGGTGAGCTGCTCATCGTTCCCGTGGTGTCACATGGAGCGGCGTGTGCTACCACGGAAACGATGGTCAACTAAAATAAACGATATTATGGAACCTAGCGAGCAGTACCCGACTCACGATTTGTGAGCGATACTGCGTCGCTAGGAGGTGTCACACAGGCCGGCATCGCCAGCGATGCCGGATGTGCGTCACAAAAACCGTGACCCCGACGATCTATCGCACGATAGATTGTCTGGTGTAAAGCAGCCTTTAGTGGAGCGGACATAGGCAGGTGCCTGAGGCACATGGTCCGGCTGGGCCTTGTGATTCTACTCGTAGGTGGACGTTGCCGCTAGGGTAACGTTCCTTATACTGCGTCTGGCAGTTGTTCGTATCCTCGCACACTAGGGGAGCGAACATAGGTAGGAGCTTTGTGCGGCTTATGCTGCTGTCCGTCTCTTTTGCACCACTAGTGGAGCGGACCTAGGCAGGTGCCATATCTAGTGGTTCGTGTCCTCGCACACTAGTGGAGCGAACGCAGGTAGGAGCTTTGTGCGGCTTACGCTGCTGTCCATCTCCTGGCACCGCTAGAGGAACGGACCTAGGTAGGTGCCATTTCACACTCACTGCTTTTGTCTCTGTGACCATTAACAGAGACCATACCACACACCCTCCAAGTAAGGGAGGAATTGCTTTATTTTCTAATTATATTCCTCTGTGAGTTAACAGAGGTATTGCACTCTGCACTTGTGCTATTACTATTTACAGTGGCACACTTATATACCCCTTATCCTCTGCCATAGTCTGCAGCAGAGTTTTTGCACGGTGGACCCTGACTGTCTGATATTCCTTTGGGTTTTATTATCAGACAGCCCCCCGTAACACAAACTACAAACCCTTGTCACCACCCTCCAGGTTTGGTATCCATACCAGGGGGGTGGAGCCAGGTGGTTGGCTCCGCCCACCAAGGAGTTCACAGGCCTGGAGGTGGGAAAAACGGAGAGTTCTAAGTAGATTAGCTTTGATAGTGGAGGAGAGAAGTCAAGTTCAAGGGCAGACCTGTGACCAGGCCTGCCATAGTCTACAAGGTGTCTGGGTTGGAGTCCAGTCACCTCTGGCAAGGAGGCAGATGGTGGTGGCCGCCTGCAGGAGCTGGAATTACAACCGGTGGAACCGTAGGGACCGGGGTCGCGTGGTGGCCCACCGGTATCAAACCGGGGAGCCAATTGGAAAGCGGAGCACCAGGAGGGCTACTCAGACCCAGTACAAAGCCCAGAAACCACTAGGCTAAGTCGAATCAACTGATTGAGGACTGGACTTTAGGACCTTTCCCACACAAGACCCGACTGAAGACAACAGCACAACCATTAGGGTAAAGCCACCGCCAAGACATAGAGACCCAAGGGGCCAGCGTCTGCTGGCAAACAGGTCTCTCCCAACACACAGCAAGCCGGGGAGCGGACTATCGTTGCTTAGGCATAGGAGTCATAACATTCACATTAAAGAGGTGCAGGAGAAAGGTGGAAACCACCAACCTGTTAAGGGGAAGCTGCAGCCGGCTGCGGGCACCGTTCATCATCCCGTTTGGTTTACCAGAGACTCCGGTGTGTTGTATCATAGTGAGTATACCAGTGCCTTCGGGCCACGCGCCGCACCGCGCCCATCCCCTCGCCTCAGCACCTCCCTCGGGCCCCCGGGACCATCACTCCCCTACCCACGGAGGTGTCAACACCAAACTGCGCAACACCGTCCCCGGGAGGCCTAGTCAACGGCAGCGGTGGTTTCCATCTATTCACCACAACCCGTGGGTGGCATCACGAACTTAAATCCCCTACAAACCACTGCGGCCCCAGCCGTGGAACTCCCCACCGAAGTCCCTGCGTGTAGCGCCAACCCCCTATCAGAGCGACGTGACCCCCCGGGTCGGTGGAAGAGCTCGAGCCACCCACGGTGCGAGCACGGATCGGAGTGGCTCGGCAGCCAGCCGAGCCTGCGGGGCGGTACACTATCATACATTTAGGAACAACAGCTCCCGATGGGTTAACATCCTATAACATATGAAACCTAAAATATGTAACCCCAAAAATACCAATAGATTATATAGAGGAGGGGATACAGAGAAAAAGGACCACAATGATCAGGGTGAAATACAAAAATTTTTATTGATGTAAATAGGTGATACAAGGTGCACAGTAGTTGCAGGCTAGATGAAAAAAGCCTGCCAGAAACAACCCACAGCATTACCAGGGCAAAGCACCAGATGGCATTAACCCGATGACATGCAGCAATGTGAATGGAAAATTATACAAGATGTAATAGCCCGTGAAAGATCAAATAGGGACAATGTAAAAGTAAATATATATATATGTACACACAGCAGTGATCTGTAGAATCTCACATAGGTCCCAAAAACTAAAGGGCATAAACAGTTAAGCGAAATTACCTTGCGTCATGTCAGAGCGGGAGTGGTGGATTTGGCCGGGCGTGGGGGCGGGGCCTCGACGCGCGTTTCACCAAAACATACATACAGTCAGAGGTCCATTAAAAAGGCATATCAATGAGCCAAACAGGCCCCATGTGATCGTCTACTGCTTAGATATAATCAAGAGAAGACTCTGCCTGATGAACCCACAATAAGATTTATTTCAACTTATAATCAACAATGGGGCTGCATCAGACAGATTTTGACTAAGCACTGCTCGGTCTTACAGACTGAACCATCCCTAAAGAAGATGCTACCTCACCGATCCTTGCTGACGGCACGATGTGGGAAGAGTCTCTGGGATATGTTGGTGCATAGTCACTATGCACCCTATTCCGGACTACCATTTGACACGGGACATCCCAAATGGGGCTGTTTCCCCTGTGGCTCCAGTGTCGCATGCCGCCACAAGAATATCATTAGGGCTACCTCTTTGATCCCTCAGGCAGATCTAGAAGCTTTCAGATCAGGCACTATATCTCCTGCGGCACCACGGGCATAATTTATTACGCTATGTGTGGCTGCGGGTTGATATATGTGGGACTGACTAGTCGAGAAATCCGGATTCGTACAAGGGAACATATAAGAGTTACAAACAAGGAAGACACACAGGAAAAAGGGTTGCATATTGATCAAAATATACGATATTAATAGTGGAAATCCCCTATTAGAAGCAACCATTGACTACATGTAAATACTGGACAAATCGCATAGCAGTAAATGTAAAGAGGAAAAGGAAAAACGATCAGACGTCCATTGAGTGAAAAAAGGAATTTTTTATTGAACAGTGCTAGAGGTGGACACACAGGTAAAGGTTAAAACAACAACCAAGGACAACCGGCAATGTGACACTCACAGTTGATAAATGCCTGACTTAAGTATACACCATATACATATTTTACAGTTTGAGAGTTTCACATTCAGTTGCTTCACCCCTTTCCACAGGCAATGCTAATTAAGCACCATACTTGGATCTGGTCCGCCTTTATCAATGGTTGCTGTCTGGCACAGGGAGGGTCAGTTCTGATATAGTCCTGGTATGTGTAGAGCTTGCTCCACATGCTGGGACCTGGGCTGGCCTCTATCCATAATTGCCTCTTTTGCAACATAGAAGCGGCTATATACAGGTTACAGGTATGTGTGCTCCATTATGGTTCTGCTTTTAACTTCATCTAGGAGGCCGCATGGCACATGAAATACAGAATATAGTGTAGGACCCCCCTATTGAGATTTGCCGTGACGTTGGCAGGGGTGGCTCAAAGAATTGATCAATTATTTGCTAAAAATCTCATTTTTTATTGTAGTACAGTTGGAATAAATCTGTGAATTTGCACCTTTTATATGAAGCATGCCAATTTCAGATTGTGCTGGCTCCCTTTTATTCTATATTTTACAGTTTGTAGATTATTATATATATAGCATTGGATTCATGGTGTAGAAAAAAAGCAATCTGGAGAGGAAGTCTGTATGGGTTGGACTCCTAGTTGGTAAAACGTTATGAAAACACAATTATATATGCTTGCTATATAAGTCAATAAATAGCCTATCTAACAGGACTATAGGAGTCTACAACCACATATATAATGACATTCACTTCCTCAATAGCAGCCTATGTGGCTAATGTTAATACTAGCAAAGGTCAGGCATAAACAACGTGGGAATATACATACAATCCGCTATATGCACAACAAGAATTCACCAGTGGTAGAAATGGAGTAAGATTCCATGTGTACCATGAGGTACCAGCCACGGAGGCCAATGGCTCGCTACATACTTACAGGTGAAATATGAATAGTGCAGCAAGTACTAGCGGCGATGTAACTTACCACGTGTGTAACAAGATAAGGGGTGTCCAGCCGGAAGATCCGCCTACCCACACATAACACATAAGAGACATCATGGCATCTAAAAAGGTGAAATCAGAGTAATTGGCACGCTAAAGAGTCTTCCTCGCCATTTTTGGATAAAGCACGATTCAGACCCCTCAAGCCTTAAGGTGAGAGGGATCGATCGGGTCCGTCTTGGCTTGAGAGAGGGAGACATCCATAAGGCACTGGCACGGGCCAAGTGCTGATGGATTTCCCTCCTAGATACTGTGGTGTCTAACGGGCTAAATGAGAAGCAAAGTTTTGCTTCTTTTTTATGACCCGTTATCCCCTGTATTGATCCATAATGACATGACAACAGGGTACTGGATGCCCCATTAGCCTCCATGTGTATTTTCTCTTTTCCCATTTGGAATTATCTCGATCCCATCCTCCTGTTCAGCTGAGAATTTCTTTTTCTTTCTCTAAATAAAGCAGTTGATATTCATTTGCCCTTTCCTGTGTTTGATCTTACTTTTAAATTTAATTTTAATTTATTTATTTTTTTACTTTTTTATTAGTTCATTGTCTCTTCTTATATCCGGGACTCCTTATATGCACTGACCTCAGTGAAGCCCCATGCTGGATTGTAGCTGTGTGGATCAGCTGAAGAGTGATGTCTTCATGCATATGTTATAGGATGTTAACCCATCGGGAGCTATTGTTCCCAAATGTATGATAGCAATGCATGTGGGTTTTTTTTTGTTTTTTTTTCATTCCACTGTTCCATACTAAACACTGTTGAGGATGTCACCCTGTGCTGTGTACACAGAGCTGTAAATATCGCGTTGCCCTCAGTGTTGCCAGTCTCCAGCATGGTGTTGTCGGCACGCACTTCCGGGTCTGCGGTTAGCGCATGTGCGAGCAGCGTGGTCTCCAATTCGGTGCTTCATGGGTTAGGCTGGTTTCACATCAGCGTTTTTTTGCCTTGAGGCAAAAAAAAAACGCAAACTGCATGTGACTGGATCCTGTTGAATTTGAGTTGAACGCATGCAAACGCAAGTGTTACCGTGTTTTTCCAAAAATAAGCCCTCCCCCAAAAATAAACCCTAGCAGGGATTTTCAGCATTTTTGGAGCAAGGCTTAAATATAAGCCCTCCCCCGAAAATAAGCCCTAGTCGCAGATCAATAATGAAGTGTCCGTGCAGCTAAAAAAGTTACAGATACTGCAGGACACTTCATTATAGAAAGCGGGCACCCCGCAATCACACTCACCAGATGCCGAGCAGAGGACCTGCAGTGATCGCACACCCACACACATCAGCTATTACACCCACACACACATCAGCTCTCACACACACATCCGATCTCACACACACACACACACACACACACACAAAATCAGATCGCACACACAATCAGATTGCACACACAAATATCGGATCACACACGTATCGCATCACACACATACTCACCACATCCAACATCACAGATTTCTTATGGCCGGCAGAATCCTGGGAGGCAGTGCAGTGGAGCGCAAGAATGCTTGCTTACAGGACCTGCGGGACGGACACGTGACTTCCTCCCATCATCTCCTGCGGCCAGAAGTATTCTGTAACGCTGGATGAATTGAGTGTGTGTGTGTGTGTGTCAGTGTGTGTATCAGCGTCTGTCAGTGTGTGTGTCAGTCAGTGTGTGTATGTCTCAGTGTTTGTGTCAGTATCAGTGTCAGCGTCAGTCAGTCAGCCAGCCAGAAACAGGGGAGGATGGCATGCAGCACCCACCGGAGATCACAGGGAGGACCTGGGAGCTACGACAATGTCCGGGTCTGGTAAGTAAGAGTCTCCTGGGAATTGGGGTGTATGCTTTTTTTAGGTGGAAAACTTACACCCAACCATGTTTCTCCAAAAATAAGAACGCCTCCAAAAATAAGCCCTAGTGCTTTTTTGGGGGGGCAAAAAAAGTATAAGACAGTGTCTTATTTTTGGAAAAACACGGTATTTACTGGATCCTGTGACTTGCAGTTTATGAGTCATGTGGTCGGGAATGAGCTGAAGGGGGCTGGGCGAGCATTAAGTCATGATTGGGAGTGAGCTGAATCTGCCATGACAGCGTGGATGCAGCTCTGGATGAGAGTGTGAGTGTGCATGAGTGAGTGAGAGTGAGTGTGTGAGTGAGTGTGAGAGTGAGTGTAAGTAAGAGTGAGTGAAAGTGAGTGTAAGTGACTGTACGTGTGAGAGAGTGAGTGAGTGTGAGTGAGAGTGTGTGTGAGTGAGAGTGAGTGTGAGTGTAAGTGAGTGTGAGAGAGTGAGTGTGAGTGTGAGAGTGTGCATGTGAGAGTGTGCATGTGAGTGTAAGTGTGAGTGAGTGAATATGAGTGAGTGTGAGAGTAAGTGTGAGTGTGAGTGAGAGTGTGTGTGAGAGTGAGAGTGTGTGAGAGTGATATTCAGGCCATGTTCTGTACAGCAAACAGGATCCTTCCTGCAGCATACAACCGCAACTGTTAAAACCGGATCCGGCGCCCATTGAAATACATTGCAGCTACTGCCACAATGTACAGGATCCAGTGAGTTGCAGTTTTTGGACGGAGGTGAAAAACGAAACAAGTTGCGTTTTTGATAAAAGGTAAAAAACTGCAACTCACCGGATCCTGACACTACCGCACGCAAACGCATGCAAACGCATGTTGCCGCAAGTCCATTGACATTGCATTGAGCAGACAACGGATCCTCTAAGATGCCGACTGGCAAAAAAACGCTGATGTGAAACCAGCCTAAGTGAGGTCATCGGGAGTTTTCTTCCTAACCCATGGAGCGCTGGAGAGTCTGCGCCGCCCGCAGCATCACACCTGTAGACCCTGAGTGCGCCAGGTGTGCTGAATCCCATGGATCCTGGAAGGTATATATCCCCTCACTTCTTTCTCAGTCTTCACGGTCCCCCGATGAAGCAACACGCGAAACACGTGTTGGGACTTGTCCCCCCACTGGTCCACACATATTATTGTATTGTGCATGGTAAGCATTCTGAATATGACACTTGTCTTTCGTATCGTATCTATCTGTCACCATGTCCTTTTCCCATATATGACTCTCGTGTTGGTTTGATTAAATAGTGCTTTGCTGCCAGTCTTGTTCAGTGCAGCAGCCTCTAACATATTTATTAGAGTGCCTGGGAATGCACATAATTTCCTATTTTAGTGGTGTCAAGATAGTCCAAATGACTATGTCTTTAACTCTTTATGTGTAGACTCGTGGGGGCTTCACCCTCCTGTGTCTTTTGTACTTGGATTTTTACATACTATTTGTAATATTTGTATGCCCTTTACCTTTTTTTTTTCCAAACGTTTTTATTGATTTTCAAATTTGTAAAAACATGACAGATATCATTGCAAAAGAAGAACATTCGTCTGACAAAATGTGACATAGAAGTGGGTGATACCCCAATTTGGAGTTCCATGCTGCTGTTCGATTTAAGATACTATACATTAACATTAAACCAAAACAGAGGTAATGAAATGTAATATAACATATGCAATACAATTCGTTAAATCTCTGTGTCGTCCCTGAATGATTTCAATTTTGTAGCGTGCCGTGGTATTCCCAACCGTCTCGTCTCCCCCTCCCTCCAGAGCCCCCTCCTAGGTGTTTTTCAGTTTACCCAGGCTGTCCTGGATATTGCTCAGGATATACCACTCTGAGTGAACAAAAGGCGCCATCAGTTTAATTATTTCTCCCTGTGTGAATTGGCTTTCAATAAAATGTCTCCATCTCCCAAAAAACTTGGCTGTCAACCCATCTTTATCCCTCTCCACTTCTAGTTTTTCCCACTTCAGAAGGTTGTGTAGTTCGCCCATAACCTCCTTTATGGATGGGCCCTGCCTTTGAATCCAGTGTTTTAAGCTGCAACACTTAGCTATCATGGCTATGTCATGCGTTATTGCGTATTTCCTCTTTTCCTGCGTGCTCGGTCCTCCTCCTACTCCTCCCTCAAAGGAGTGGAAAATCCACACCATTAAGTCTAGATTGCTAAAAATTCCCCATGTTGACTGGGCAAACAGTCTGACTTGGTTCCAGAACCTAACGATTGTCTCACATTCCCATAGCCTATGCAGCATATCCGTTTTCTCTTTTTGACACTTAGGACACCACCTATCCCTACCTGGTATGTTGAAACCCATAATGGCCCTATGTAGAATTCTGAATTGAGTGTCTCTCCATCTCTCATTGGTAATATGTTTCCGCACTTGTACCCATCCTTTCAGTATGTCATCTACCACTTCTTGCCTTCCCAATTGTTTCCCCCACGCTGTTAGAGTCTGACTATCCTCCCGTGAAATAAGCACCCCCCTTAGCGATCGATAAATTTTTAGAGACATTTACACTTGGTACACCACATTCCAGTAACTCATCAATCGAACTTCTATTTAGCTCTCTTCCAACCACACCCAGGTCTCCTATTATTCCATGTTTCAATTGTTCATATTGGATGATATGTGAGCTATTAAGGTTGTACTTATCCAACACTTCCCGACTTGTCATCCACCTTCTGTCCTCCACATTCATAACATCTATCATTCTCCTGACTCCCCTCTCTTTCCATCTAGTAAATAGCTTGTTTTCTCGTCCCAGGGGAAAATGTGGGAATGCCCAGGGGTTCAAGTTACATAGTTACATAGTTACTTAGGTTGAAAAAAGACCTAGGTCCATCTAGTTCAACCTTCCTCCACCAGTTCTACATTTGGTCACTAAGTCATTTATAACCAACAATGTTTTGTGTACTGAGGAAATCATCCAGCCCTTTTTTAAAAGCTGTTATAGTATCTGCCATTACTACCTCTTGTGGTAGGGCATTCCACAGTCTGACTGCTCTAACTGTAAAGAACCCTTTCCTATTTAGCTGTCGGAATCGCTTTTCTTCCACTTGCAGTGAGTGCCCCCTGGTCCTTAGTATTGTCTTTGGAAGAAATAAGTCATGTGCCAGTCCTTTATATTGACCACACATGTATTTATACATATAAATGACATCTCCTCTGAGACGTCTTTTTTCTAAGCTAAACATATCTAACTTTTTCAACCTGTTATCATATGGGAGGCCTTCCATTCCTTGTAGTAGTCTAGTTGCCCTCCTTTGAACTGACTCTAACTTCTGAATGTCCTTTTTAAAATGTGGAGCCCAAAACTAGATACCATATTCCAGATGTGGCCTTACAAGTGATTTATAGAGGGGTAACAACACGTTGGGATCACAGGATCTAATCTCTCTTTTTATACACCCTAAAATCTTGTCTGCTTTAGCAGCTACTGCTTGACATTGAGTGCTGCTGCTCAGCTTATTTGTAATGAGAATACCCAAGTCCTTCTCCTGTTTTGTAGTCTCGAGCTTACTTCTATTGAATGTATACGCAGTTATAGGATTACTCCTAGGTGCAGTACTTTACATTTATCAACATTAAATCTCATTTGCCAAGTATCTGCCCATTCTGACATCTTATCCAGATCTTTTTGCAATATTGTACTATCAAGGTCAGTGTTTAATATCCTCCATAGTTTGGTGTCATCAGCAAAGACTGACACTTTACTATCAATCTCATCCACAAGGTCATTAATAAAGAGATTAAAAAGAATCGGTCGTAGCACAGATACCTGCGGCCCCCCGACAGCTGACACTAGCCCATTTAGAGAATGTACCGTTTATGACTACTCTTTGTTTCCTATTTTTAGCCAATTCCTTACCCAGTTGCATATAGTTTCCCCTAGTCCTTGCTTCTGGAGCTGTAGTATAAGGCTATTATGTGGGAACAGTATCAAATGCCTTTGCAAAGTCCAAATAAATCACATCAGCTGCATTACCAGTATCCAGGTTTGCACTTACCCCCTCATAGAACCCCAACAGATTGGTTAGACACGACTTATCTTTCATGAATCCATGCTGTTTGTCAGTTATTATATTATTTTCTGAAATATATTTTTGCATGTCATCCCTTAATATGCCCTCAAAAACTTTGCATGCTACTGATGTCAGGCTTACTGGACGGTAGTTGCCTGGATCTACCCACTTACCTTTCTTAAATATCGGTACCACATCAGCAATCCTCCAATCCTGAGGTGCCAACCCTGTTACAAGAGAATCTAAAAAGATGAGATACAGTGGTCTGTCGATTACGGAGCTCAATTCCCTTAATATTCGTGGATGAATGCCATCTGGCCCTGGGGATTTGTCAATGTTTAATTTACTCAGACGTAGGCGTACTTCATCTTGTGTTAAATTAATTATATCGGGTGATGAACTTTGATTTTTCATTTGTTGATTGATCCCTGGTACAGTAAGTTCCTTGGTGAACACAGATGAGAAATGCCTATTTAATATCTCAGTCTTTTGTTTGTCCTCTATAACTAACATGTTATTATATTTTAAGGGGCCAATACTATTCTTTGTTTTCCTTTTGGAATTAATGTATTTATAAAAGATTTTGGTATTTATATTAATATCATTGGCGATTTTTGTTTTAGTAGCTAGTTTTGCTTGTTTGATTTCTTTTTTACATTTCCTATTGATATCTTTATACTTCTGAAATGCTATTTCTGAATTCTCAGCCTTTAAGATTTTAAACGCACTTTGTTTTTGTTTTATTATACTTTGTACAGTCTTATTTATCCCTAGTGGTTTCTTTTTATTCCTGGACATTTTATTACCAGAGGGTATAAGTTTTTTTACAGGACTCTAATAGTATATCCTTAAACTTACCCCATTTATGTTCAGTATCCCCAGTTATCATGACTTTGTCCCAATCTACACATTTAAGCTCTTCCCTTAATTTGTTGAAATCAGCTTTCCTAAAATCCCAGGTTTTAACATTTCCCCTTTGAAATGTTCTATTGAATATTACGTTGAAGCTTACCATATTATGATCGCTGGTGCCCAAGTGCTCCCAGACCTGTAGATCTGAAATTGTATCCGGTCTATTTGACAGGACCAGATCTAGCAGATTATCTCCCCTTGTCGGTTCATCTACCATCTGAGAGAGGAAATTGTCTTGAATAGTAGATAAGAACTTACAGCTTTAAGCATAACCAGAAGATTCTATGTCCCACTGTATGTCTGGATAGTTGAAATTCCCCATAATAAGAACCTGATTATTAATATTAGCTGCCTTTTCAATTTGTTCCAGCATTTCACCCTCTATTTGTTCAGGTATGTTAGGAGGCTTATAGCAAACTCCAATTAGCATTTTTCCATTATTCCCCTCCCCGTGTACATTTACCCATACTGACTCTACATTGCTGCAGTTCTCCCAATGTCATCATTCAACACAGGTTTTAGGTTAGATTTGATAAATATACACACCCCAAAACCTTTTTTGTCTTTCCTGTCCTTCCTAAATGTACTATAACCCTGTATGTTTATCACCCAGTCATGGCTTTCATCCAGCCAGGTTTCTGTAATGCCCACCACATCATAATCCATGGTTGACATAAGAGTCTCCAATTCATTCATTTTGTTTGCAAGACTTCTTGCATTTGCCAGTAGACATTTAATACTATTAACACCTTTATTACTCCTAGACTCCCTACGTTCCTTGCATGTCCCATCCCCCCCTACTCCTTCATTGACCCCTACCATCCCACTGTGTCTATGTGCTCTATCTATCCCCTTTTTTGCTCGACTACCCTCCCTCCCCCCAGATCCTAGTTTAAAAGCTCCTCCATCCGTCTGACCATTTCCTCCCCCAGCACAGCTGCACCCTCCCCTTTGATGTGCAGCCCGTCCCTACCGTAGAGCCTGTAGCCGACTGAGAAGTCGGCCCAGTTCTCCATGAACCCGAACCCTTCCTTCCTGCACCAATTTCTAAGCCACGTATTTATCTCCCTAAGCTCCCACTGTCTTTCTAGTGACGCTCGTGGCACCGGTAGTATTTCTGAAAACACCACCTTGGAGGTCCTGGACTTCAGCTTCTCTCCTAGTTCCCTGTAATCATTTTTAAGGACCTTCCACCTGCCTCTAACTTTGTCATTAGTACCAATGTGCACCATGACCTCTGGGTTTTCCCCAGCCCCACCCAGCAATCTGTCTATCCGATCCGCAATATGCCGAACCCGAGCACCCAGCAGACAACACACTGTTCGGCATTCATGGTCTTGGCGACAGATGACCCTGTCTGTCCGCCTAATTATAGAGTCGCCTACCACCAACATCTGTCTGGGCTTTACTGCACTCCTATTTCCCTCCTTCCTACAGCAGTTGTTTTCCTGGTTGCTAGGAGCAACGTCCTGCTGTAGTGACCCTTGTCCTGGCCCTTCATTCCTAATATCAGCCAAACAGGCATATTTACTAGGTTGTGCCAGGTCAGGACTAGGCTCCCTGACACTTTTCCCCCTACCTCTTCTTCTAACTGTTACCCAGCTACCTACCTCTGGGTCCTGATCTTCTCCACCTCCACCCTCCTCCATATCACTGGCCCCAGCCAGAGAACGCTCAGTGAGCTCTAAACTCCTCTCCAGGCTTGCAATGCCCCTGAGTGTTGCAAGCTGCTTATTTAGATGTTACCTTGGCTTCCAAATACGCAACATGCTTGCATTGAGTGCAGACATATTCACCCTCGAACGGCTGCTCAAGGTATGCATACATCTGACAAGATACACACCTGGTAGCATTGTCCATGGAGCACCAATAAATGGGGATAAACAGTAAAGTAGAAAAACAAACAATGGGAAACGTATAAGGATAAATTCAAACTATGTTCTTGTGTCAAACTATGAGATTGTGTTAAAACTATGCCACACTTATCTTCAATCGCCTCACTTTACTTCAGCACCTCGCTTGCTCTGGCTGGTTTATATAGTTCTACAAGGACTCCCAGAAGCTTCTAGAAACAGGTGTGGATAATACTACTGATTAAATCACTAGACACACTTTTTTTTTTTTGCTTTTTCACAGTACCACAGATAAACACAGACAAACAATTCCCTAATGAAATTAAACAGTTACAGTTATCACCACTATGAGATTGTGTTAAAACTATGCCACACTTATCTTCACTCACCTCACTTTACTTCAGCACCTCGCACGCTCAGTACTTGGACACTTTCCATGAGAGCCCCAGTTTTTTCCTTACCGACTTCCATGTTAGCATGGTGTCTCAGAATACAATTGAGTTCCTTATGTGCCCTTCAACCCTGGATAGTGGGGAGTGCAGAATTGGACGTCAGATCCCACGGTGACGCATATTTAGTTTCCATCGCATGATCTGAGAGCCTACTCGTTCCTCTCACCCAATCAATTACATGCCTCATGATACATACAAGATTATACCCTCGGACGTCTGGAAAGTTTAGTCCTCCCTCCTCTGCTGACTTAATCAGCGTACGCAGCTTTATTCTGGGTTTCCTTCCCCTCCACACAAATTCTGTATACCCTGAGTTGAGCTTATTCACATCCTTTAGTTTTAGCAATAGCGGGATCGTCTGGAAGGGATACAGTAGCCTAGGAAAGCTCATCATTTTTATCAGGTGGCATCTTGCCAGTAATGGAAGTGGCAGATCTTTCCATCCCTTTAATTGAACTATAATTTTCCTGATTAGCGGTCCATAGTTCAAGTTGTAGATTGTTTCCACTGTTCTTCCTATATGTACTCCCAGGTATTTAATTGAAGATTGTGCTATAGGAATTCCACATAGACAGCCATCCCTTACTTTTCCCCCCATTGTCCCATGATGCCCCTTTAGGAACATGATCTCGCACTTTTTTTTTGTTCAGTTTGAAACCGGAGAATGAACCAAATTTTTCAATCAAGGCAAGAGTCTGTGGCAAATCTGCACCGGGGTCCCCCATATAAAGTATGATGTCATCAGCAAAAAGTGCTGTCTTTACTTCTGAACCCCTTATCTTGATCCCTTTAAAGCTATTTTGTCCCTGTAGTATTCTTGACAACGGCTCGATTGCCAGGTTGAATAAAAGAGGAGATAATGGGCAACCCTGTCTTATTCCCTTCATCAAAGGGAACACGTCTGATAGAAAGCCCGGAGTGTGTACCCTAGCTCCCGAGTTAGCATAAAGGTTTCTAATGTAAAGTCTCATCTTGCCTACAATCCCTATGGCCTCCATTACCCTGTCTAACCACCTCCAATTTACATTATCAAATGCTTTTTCTGCGTCGAGTGTAACTAGGGCAGCTTTAGCCCCTCCCTCAGTGAGTCCCAGTCTAACCGCGTCTACCACTAGAATTGTCTTTCTGATATTGGTAACGGCATTTCTCCCCTTAATAAACCCCACCTGGTTGTTCGTAATGATCCTAGGTGAGATCTCGGCCAATCTATTAGCCATGATCTCGGACATAATTTGTAAATCCTGATTTATGAGCGATATAGGTCTATAACTAGAGGGATCATTCAGGTCCTTGGTTCCCTTGGGGAGTAATTTAATGTATGCTATGTTGGAATTTTTGGGTATTTCTGCCCCTCCCAGGAAAGCATTAAAGACTGAGGTTAGATCCGGCGAGATCAGAGCCTTCAGAGCCTTATAGAATTCACTGTTAAAACCGTCAGGTCCCGGTGCCTTGTTGGTGTTAAGCTTCCCAATTGTTCTCGTCACCTCCTCTACTGTGATATCTGCGTTTAAGGCACTCAAATCTTCCTCCGTCAAGCTAGGCATTTGGGCTTGTCTTAACCATTCTGCCTCGTCAGTCATGTCGTTATTCCCTGACCCATTTAGTTTTCTATAGTAATCTCCCAGCAATTTATTAATGTCCTTAGGATCCGTAGTCACTTCTCCACCCTTTGTTTTCAGTTTAGAGATCACTGTCATTTTACTGCTGCCCCTTGCCAGATTGGTCAACATCCTCCCCGCCTTATTGCCAAACCTTTGTAAGTCAACGTCCTTGTGCGACCAGAATAGTTGTTCCTTTTCTTTGGCCCATTCGTCAAATCCCTCTTTTGCCTCCAGCCATCTGCCTTTTGTCATGGGAGATCTATTTGTCACATAATTTGTATATGCTACCCGTACTGCTTCACTATGGAAGTTATAATTCTCATTGGTTTTCCGTTTGATCGTGGCTGCGTACCCCACCAGACGGCCCCTTAGGACCGCTTTTGCCGTTTCCCAAAATAACACTGGGGACTCCCCTTTACCTTTTTAAAGAAAATCTTTGTACCAATAAAATGTGATTTCATATACATTTTGTGTTATATTCCATCTGTGACATGGTAATGGGATGTATACTTGGCAAAATGAAAAACTTCTTCTGTCCTTTGGTGTTTATCCAATAATAAGTGTAGCCCCAAAATTTGTATTTCTTAAGTTCAAATAAGTTCCATTGTTTCTCATTGAAGACTATTTTGTCTTCTATCATCTAATGATACCGCATGACTAATCTAACTTGTTATGCTGCTGCGATGTAATTGTTTGTCCCAATCACCTAGGGCAATATGCTTATCCTACCAATTGTTTAAAAAAAAAGCTGTTGGGAGTACCTACTGATGCAGTGCTCCATGGTGTCTGAACCATTACCCCCTGGGGGAACTGAATTTATTAAACTCCTTGGCATGTTATGCCCTGTTTCAAATCCTACCAATTGTTTAAAAAAACCTGTTGGGAGTACCTTGTAATGCTGTGCTACATGGTGTTTGAACCATTCCCCCCTAGGGAAGCTGAATTTATTAAACTCCTTGGCATGTTATGCCCTGTTGCTTATCCTACCAATTTAAAAAAAAAAATAAATAAAAAAAAATAGCTGTTGAGAGCTACTGGGAGTACCTTCTGCAGCTGTGCTACATGGTGTTTATTTTTTAAAATCCTCAGTGTTAGCTAGTGGAATAAATCCTGAGTTCCAGAGTGAAACAACTGCCACTTCTACGGTGCTGCATGCTTCACAAACTGCGGTCTAGGAAGCAGGCGATGATGCCTCCTGCTCCGAACCTGATGTTGGCCAATCTCAATCAACAACTAGCACATCCGCTTCGGTGTCTCAGAGTTCTGTTCAGTTGTCCATACCACAGATCTTTGAAAAGAAGCAAAAATACCCCGTTACTCACCCAAGGGCAGAAACCATAACTGCACATATTGCACGATTGATAGCCCTTGAGATGTTGCCGTATCAGCTTGTGGGAACAGAGGCTTTCAGAGACCTTTTGGTGGTGTTAGAAACTGAATTTATTAAACTCCTTGGCATGTTATGCCCTGTTGCAAATCCTACCATTTTTTTTTTAAAAAGCCTGTTGGGAGTACCTACTGATGCAGTGCTCCGTGGTGTTTGAACCATTTTCCCCTGGGGGAACTGAATTTATTAAACTCCTTGACATGTTATGCCCTGTAGCAAATCCTACCAATTTTTTAAAAAAAGCTGTTGGAAGCTGTTGGGAGTACCTTGTGATGCTGTGCTACATAGTGTCTGAACCATCACATCCTAGGGGAACTGAATTTATTAAACTCCTTGACATGTTATGCCCTGTTGCAAATCCTACCAATTGTTTAAAAAAAACCTGTTGGGAGCTGTTGGGAGTACCTTGTGATGCTGTGCTACATGGTGTTTGAACCAATTCTCCCTGGGGAAACTGATTTTTTTTTTTAAATCCTCGGTGTTAGCTAGTGGAATAAAGCCTGAGTTCCAGAGTAAAACAACTGCCACTTTCACGGTGCTGCATGCTTCACAAACTGCTGTCTACGAAGCAGGCGATGATGCCTCCTGCTCCAAACCTGCTTTTGGTCAGATGCAATCATCATCAACGACATCAGCTTTGATGTTCCAGAGTGGTGTTCATTTGTCCATGAAACATACATTACAGAATCATTTGAATAGAATTTGAATATAGGGCCACTGGAGCCGGTGGTGTTTATGGAGGAGGAGGGCAAGGCCAACACAGGGCCCACCTGAGAGCCCTCAGAAGTCTGAGATTTTAGGACAGCCAGTGACCCTTTCTACATTTTAATAGAGGGCCACTGGAGCTGGTGGTGTTGGTGGAGGAGGAGGAGGAGGGCAAGGCCAACACCCAAATGGCCACATTGGCAATAGCACTGTAAAGTGTTATGGAGTACGTATTCCAACTTTCACACTAATGATATAGGGGATGCAGAAAACTACAAATGACTGCCATCCCTCCCCAATGTATGTTACAGGGCCCACCTGAGAGTCCTAAGAAGTCTGAGATTTGAGGACAGCCAGTGGCCCTTCCTACATTTGAGTAGAGGGCCACTGGAGCCAGTGGTGCTGGTGTAGGCAGAGGAGGGCAAGGTCAACATCCCAATGGGCACATTGTAGCTGGCCTTTTAAAGTACTGTCAAATATGTCCCAAAAAAGGAGGTGCGAGGCAGACACCAATATAATGCATTAGTTACGGCCCTTTCTAATCGAAAAAGAAGCAAAAATGTAAAAAACGAAACATATGAACATATGCTAAAGTGTTTTTTTTGGGAGGTCAGGGCTTGATTTGATATTTTATTACAGTGATTAGGCACTAGAAGCTGTTTCTTAGCAATTTCCCCTCTTTTACTTTGGTTTAAGAGCTGTTCTGGTGACTATGTAAACACAGCGTGCTGCTCTGAACACGTTATTCCAAGACACCAGAAATGCCGTCAGGCATCTTCTACAGGCTGTGCTCATACTGTTTCAGCCGTTACCCATCCATTTCAGCCTTTTCCTCAGTCACCACAGGTCACCGTTAGGTCCGAAGTAAAATTATTCTGGTTCCCATAGATATACATCGGGGCTCGAATATTCACGAATACTCGAATAGCGGCAAGGTATTCGCCGGATATTCGTTGATTTGAATAATAGGGTATGCGATCATCCCTATTTATAATGTTGAACCCAGAAAAGATTTTTTTTTTTTTTTACCACAAAACTGTTGCTTTAACCAGTTAACTTTTTTTTCACAAGGGTATCAGGAAAAAATGCACCATAAAATGTATTGTGCATTTTCTCCTGAATAGGATGATACCCCATATGTGTTAAAAAATCAGTTGTTTGGGCGTACAGCAGGGCTCTGAAGAGAAGGAGCGCCATTCGAATTTTTGAATGCAAAATTAACTGGACTCATTAGCGGACGCCATGTCGGGTTTGGAGACCCCTTGAGGTGCCTAAACAATAGAGCTCCCCCACATTTTGGAAACTAGACCTCTCAAGAAATGTATCTAGATGTTTGGTGAGCCTTTTGAACCCCCAGGGGAGGTCACAGAAGTTGATAACGTTGAGCCGTGAAAATATATATACCATATTTTTCCAAAAATAAGCCCTCCCCCAAAAATAAGCCCTAGCAGGGATTTTCAGCATTTTTGAAGCAAGTCTTAAATATAAGCCCTCCCCCGAAAATAAGCCCTAGTCGCAGATCAATAATGAAGTGTCCGTGCAGATAAAAAAGTTACAGATACTGCAGGACACTTCATTATAGAAAGCGGGCACCCCGCAATCACACTCACCAGACGCCGAGCAGAGGACCTGCAGTGATCGCACACCCACACACATCAGCTATCACACCCACACACACATCAGCTCTCACACACACATCCGATCTCACACACACACACAATCAATCAGATCGCACACACAATCAGATTGCACACACAAACATCGGATCACACACATATCGCATCACACACATACCACATCCAACGTCACAGATTTCTTCTGGCCGGCAGAATCCTGGAAGGCAGTGCAGTGGAGTGCAAGAATGCTTGCTTACAGGACCTGCGGGATGGAGACGTGACTTCCTCCCATCATTTCCTGTGGCCAGAAGTATTCTGTAACGCTGGATGAATTGTGTGTGTGTGTGTGTGTGTGTCAGTGTGTGTATCAGCGTCAGTCAGTGTGTGTGTCAGTATGTGTGTCAGTCAGTGTGTGTATGTGTCAGTGTGTGTCAGTGTGTGTGTCAGCATCAGTGTCAGCGTCAGTCAGTCAGCCAGCCAGCCAGAAACAGGGGAGGATGGCATGCAGCACCCACCGGAGATCACAGAGAGGACCTGGGAGCTACGACAATGTCTGGGTCTGGTAAGTAAGAGTCTCCTGGGAATTGGGGTGTCTGCTTTTTTGGGGGGGAAAACTTACACCCAACCATGTTTCTCCAAAAATAAGAACGCCTCCAAAAATAAGCCCTAGTGCTTTTTTGGGGGGCAAAAAAGTATAAGACAGTGTCTTATTTTTAGAAAAACACGTTTTGTTTTTTTTTACCACAAAACTGTTACTTGAACCAGGTAGCTTTTTTTTTCACAAGGGTATCAGGAAAAAATGCATGATAACACGTATTATGCAATTTCACCTGAGTATGCCGATACCTCATATGTGGTGGAAAGTAATTATTTGGGCGCATGGCGGGTTCAGAAGGGAAGGAGCGCCATTTGACAGCAAAATTAGTTGGGATCATTAGAGGACGTCATGTTGCATTTGGAGACTCCCCCCCTGAAGTGCTTAAACAATGGAGCTCCCCCACAAGTGACCCCATTTTGGAAACTAGACCCCTCATGGAATTTATATAGATGTTTGGTGAGCCCCTTGAAACCCCAGGGGCTCCACAGCAGTTGATAATGTTGAGCCATGAAAATATATATTATTTTTTTTTACCACAAAACTTACTTAAACCAGGTAGCTTTTTTTTCACAAGGGTATCAGGAGAAAATGCACCAAAACACGTATTGTGCAATTTCTCCTGAGTACGCCGATACCTCATATGTGGTGGAAAGTAATTGTTTGGGCGCATGGCGGGGCTCAGAAGCGAAGGAGCGCCATTTGACAGCAAAATTGGTTGGAATCATTAGCGGACACCATGTCACGTTTGGAGACCCCCGATGGTGCCTAAACAGTGGAGCTCCCCCACAAGTGGTCCCATTTTGGAACTAGACAACTCAAAGAATTTATCTAGATGTTTTGTGAGCCCCTTGTACTCCCGGGGGATTCACACAAATTGATAACTTGATAACGTTGAGCTGTGAAAATCACTTATTTTTTTTACCACAGAAGTTTTGCTTCAAGCAGGTAGCTTTTTTTTTTGACAAGGGTGACAGGAAAAATTGGACCATAAAATGTATTGTGCAATTTCTCCTGAGTATGCAGATATCTCATATGTGGTGGAATTCAACTGTTTGGGCGCATGTCAGGGCTCGGAAGAGAAGGTGCGCCATATGACTTTTCAAACGCACAGGTGCTGAGCATTGATGTGCATCACTGATCGGCCGCTGCAGGACGCACGGACGAATGACGTGTGTTGTGAATACATTTTAATTAGATTCGAGTTTGGGGCTCCCTCTTGTGGTCAGTACTGGTAGTGCACAACTTGAACTCTGATGATATTAATTTAGTTCCTGGGTTTGAAGATTTAAAAAGATTATCAGACTTGCGACTCCTGGAAACTGAATCTAGGACTTATGAACCATTGCCAGACATGGAGTTTATGACATCTAATCCATTTTTTTTACCCTATCCAGTCCAGGACATCTGTTTTAGATGTGTTTCAAGAAAAAATTGAGGAATATCTCATTGACCTTGATAAGACAGCTAGTATTCAACACCACAATCTTAATCTCTCTGAAATGTTGGCATTGAGAGATTTGCAATCCAACACCCATCTGATCATCAGAGAAGCCGACAAAGGGGGGTGGGGGGGGTGGTAGTCATATTGGATTCTTCATTATACTTTAAGATGAATAACATCATTTTGTCTGATCAGCATACCTATGTACATTTGCAGGTAGGCCCTACAAGTTTTCTTAAAACAAAGATTGATAAACTTTTGGAGGAGGGTCTTACAGAGGGGATTTTTTCGCAAAGAATATATGATTATCTAAAAGGGGACCACCCTGTTACTCCTTTATACCATGCCCTCCCAAAAATCCACAAGGGTATTCCCCCCCCCCCCTTCAGGCCAATTATATCTGGCATTGGCTCCCTAGGTGAAAAATTGGGTGCTTGGATTGATCATTTCTTACAGCCACTTGTGAGGGATCTCCTGGGATTCTTGAGAGACACTAAATCATTGATCAATAACATGAATTCTATCTCATGGTATAGGGACTATATGTGAATTACCTGCAATATAGTTAGTCTGTATCCTTCGATACCACACCATGTGGCCATTGATTGTTTGAAACAGTTTCTCTTTAAGCACAGTTATTATCCGGTCAAAATTCAGAAGTTTATTATCACAGCAATCAATTTTTTGTTGACCCACAACTATTTCACTTTTGATAAGGAGTTTTTTTCTACAGAAATGCAGCATCAGTATGGCGGGGAAATTTTCCCGATCTCTGGCTAATATTGTGGTGGCTATTTTTGAAGAACTTTACATCTTTAATGATAACAATATTTTTTCAGATAAAATTATTTTTACACACGTTACATAGACGACCTATTACTTATATGGAAAGGTGATGTCACAATTTATTGATTACTTGAATCATATTTGATAGTCATCAGGTAAAAGTAGGCATCTTGGGACTGGGATTCTCGGCAGTCCGCAGCTGCCCCTGGAAATGGTGCATTGTTTCTTAGCGCCATTTCCAGGTGCTTTACCTGGCTCATCCAGTGGCCCTGATGGCAGTGGCACGCTGGGTAATAAAAGGGTTAATACGAGCTTTGTATTCTCGGAGGGTACTAAGCCAGAAATTCATGGTGTCACGCCAAATTAGACGTGGCCATCATGAATTTTTAGTAGAGTATAAAAACACAACACAGGCAATTTTTTTATTTGAAATAAAACAAAAAAAACATTTAGAGACTCCGTCTTTATTATAAAAAAATCCTTAGTCCAACGTAATCCACAGGGACAGCATTGTCAACTCTGCTTCATCACTGTGCACAGACACAGCCTATACAAAGTGAGGAGCAGAGAGTGCCATAGCAGCTCTGCTACGTCGCTCTGTACAGAGCGAGAAGCAGTCTGGCAGTGAGGGTATGATTGCAGTTGCGTCTCGCATTACATCACCCCACAAAGCCTGACGCTCTCAGGACAGGAGCGGTCAGCTGCATGGAAATACATGCAGCTGACCGCTCCTGTCGAGAGATTCTGCGCCGTGATGCGATCCGACACTCGCACAGTGACAATCAGGTAACAGGACCTTTGATGATGTCGTAGTCATGTGACTAGTTTGTAACCAACGAGGTAATATAACATTCACACCTGACTGGTCACATGGCCATGATGTCACGGAAGGTCCTTTAACCCGGGAGCACAACAATGATCAGACTCGGAAGCTGAAGCGGCCGGGAGACAGAGTCTGCAGGACGCGTCACAGGACCTGTAAGTATAATGACAATGTTTATTAACTATATTCTTTATTTTACAGCCCCCCCTCCGCCCTATCCCATAACTGTAAAACCCAAGATCAGTGATCAGATGCAAGTCTTTATAAAACGATCGGGCAAGGCTCCCGATCCCAACCATCGGGGGGATCACCCATCACTAGTTTTAGGCTGATCTCTCACCTTCCTCATGATCCTGGAAACCCCACGAGGTGAGGTTTGCATGGAGCCCCAGATAGACGTCGATTGACAGTCATTTTGTGTTTCTTCCATTTTCTAACTATTGCTCCAACAGTTGTCTCTTTCTCACCCAGCGTCTTATTTATGGTTTTGTAACCCATTACAGCCTTGTGCAGGTCTATGATCTTGTCCCTGACATTCTTAGAAAGCTCTTTGGAGTTGAAAATTTTGTAGAGGTTAGTCTGACTGATTAATTGAGTCTGTGGACAGGAGTTTTTTATACAGGTGACAATTTAAGACAGCTGTCTTTAATGCAGGTAACGAGTTGATTAGGAGCGTCTAACTAGTTTGAAGGAGCCAGAACTCTTAATGGTTGGTAGGGGTTCAAATACTTATTTCTCTCTGCAAAATGCAAATAAATGTATAACATTTATACAATGTGATTTTCTGGATATTTTTTTTTTTATATCCTATCTCTCACTGTTAAAATTAACCTACCCTTAAAATTATAGACAGTTCACGTCTTTGTCAGTGGCAAACTTACAAAATCAGCAAGGGATCAAATAATTACTTCCTTCACTGTAGATGGAAATATAATATGCACGTGAGCAGGGAGCCGGCACTGGCAGCGTGAGAGCACACCGCTTAGCGCTGGCTCCCTGCTCTCCTAGCCAGGGTACACATCGGGTTAATTACCCGATGTGTACTCCGGCTTCGGCTACGTATGCGTGTAAGCGGTGTGCTCTCACGCTGCCAGTGCTGGCTCCCTGCTCACGTAGCTGGAGTACACATCGGGTAATTAACCCAATGTGTACTCTGGCTAGGAGTGCAGGGAGCAGGGAGCCGGCACTGGCAGCGTCAGAGTGGCAGTGCTAGTAACTAATGTAAATATCGGGTAACCAAGGAAAGGGCTTCATGGTTACCCGATGTTTACCTTGGTTACAGCTTACCGCAAGCTGCCAGACGCCGGCTCCTGCTCCCTGCTCACTTCAGTTCGTCGCTGTCACACACAGTGATGTGTGCTTCACAGCGGGAGAGCGACGAGCAAAAAATGAAGCAGGACATTCAGCAACGAGCGGCGACCTCACAGCAGGGGCCAGCTCGTTGCTGGATGTCACACACAGCGACAGCGACGGGACGTCGCTGCCACATCACAGAAAATGTACGTATGGCCAGCTAAAATGTCATGAGGACTGTGGGGATAGCTGGAATCAAGGCTCCTAGACTGACTCTCAGGCTATCGGGTCCCTAGCTATCCCTAATCCCAGGAATACCCCTGAAGATGAGGATGACAGGACCTGCTTCCTGGCCCTGCTCTTTAATACCCCGATCTAAATCAGATTTCATCATCTTAAATAAAAAGGGAGCAGATGTGATAGGCTTCCGCACAACATGTAATAAGTAGAGAAAGCAGACCAGCAGGGATTGGCACACCGCAGGTTGACGGCCCAAATCTGCCTGGGATGATCCCAGATGCCAGAGAAACCATCGGGCAGAACGTCAGAATCCACAATCTAAACAGAGTCCAACGCCGCCATGACAGTCAACAAACTTTCTGCAAAACTCTGTGTGATATTAAACGACTCATCCCAATTGCCCTGTTGCGGTGGCAAATGGGGTACTAAGGGGTTAATGACAACTATGAGACCCCTCCCATTACTAATCATGTAAGTAAAAAGATATAAAACACAGAAAAAATCTTTTATTTAAAAAACAAACAAAAAAACAGCTGTGACCTCAGGTGAACTTTCTGGCATCACCGCTCTCACAGCTGTGGGTCCGTCAGAGTGTCCCAGAGGCCGCAGTGATCAGTCATATTTTCTAAGGTAAAAATAGAGAGAGGAGCGCATGTGAAGAATCTCGGGGAGCCGCTTGTTGTGGGCCGACTATAGCCGCTCACCTGGAGGGTTTGTGCAACCCTGCACAACCTCAGTTTAAACGTGGATGTGTCCGTCCAAAGGGGGCTGTATCTTTGTGGACTGGTCATGTGACCAATCACTGGAATCCTGGGTGCCGCTGGTCCCGGTCAGGATTTCAGCCTCCACCGCAAAGCAGCTCCTGCCGTGAGTCCCACAGGGGGAATATAGATATATGGAAAAATTATATCACGGTCCAGGGGAGAGCTAAGGAGGCCAGATTAGTTGGTTGCTTTAAAGATAAACTTTATTTCTTCTCGTACTAGTTACGAGAAGAAATAAAGTTTTATCTTTAAAGCAACCAACTAATCTGGCCTACTTAGCGCTCCCCCGGACCGTGATATCATTTTTCCATATACGTTTTCTAATGTGACCGCGCACTGCAACCTCAGGATGTAGCAGAGTCCGGATCTTCGTTGTACGTCGTTGTATGGATTACGTCAGACTTGCAACGGTGTTTTGGTGGTTAATAAATTGGAGAAAGAGGGTGTTTTTTGTTTTTAAATAAAGTTTTTTTTCTCTTTATTTTGTGTTTATTTCTTTTCACTTACACAACTACACAATTAATAATGGGGAGTCACATAGATCCTTATCCATTACTAATCCAGGGTTTTGTGGCAGCTGTGATTTTTTTTTTACACCAGGACTATCGGCAAAAGCCAGGTTAAGCACCAGGATTGGAGCATCTAATGGATGAGCCAATTCTGGGGGGCCTCCCCAGCCTGAGAATAAGAGCCTCCAGCTGTCTGCTTTATCTTGGCTAAGTATCAAAATTGAGGGGACCTCATGCCTTGTTTTTATTATTTCTTTAAATAATTAAAGAAAACCTGCATGGGGTCACTCATATTTTGATACACAGCCAAGATAAAGCACACAGCTGGGGGCTGCATCCTCCACCTGTGTGCTTTAGCTGTGCTGGGTATCAACATACGGGGGAGCCTATGCCATTTTCTGCAATTATTCATTTTTACACTCCACGTAAGGGATGCAGACAGCTAGTGTGAGGACAACCAATCATAGATGCCGGCACAGAGGTTGGGGGTGCAGTCTTACTGCAACCAATCACAGGTGCTGTCACCAAGAATGAGCAGGGGAAGCAGTGAATATTCATAAGATTTAAAGAGTGGACCCGGAAATAGTAACATTTGCACAAAAACTCAGTAAGTATAATTGTCCTGCTTTAATCCCCATTTTGCTTCCTTTTTTATATTTATTTTTATCTGAGCAAGTAAACCTGAACAGTACCACTGATTTCCCTGAGCAGTCCGTATGCTGGGTAGGTGAACACAACCCAAACTTGATATTTTGGGCTCACCAGTAACCCATCACTAATCATAACTTCTTGACAGAAGGTCACAGGGAGTTGGTTCTGGTGCTATTGGGTCTATCTAGGCCCCCGTTACACTTGGAGACCAAACATGGCTTTGCAGCCTTGCTTCTGCTAGCTGTTGTATGTATCTCCCCACCCCAGGGTGCTAAGAAGAATCAGGACTTAGATACATGTACGGCCTGTCTCTGTGGTCCAGTAACTATAATCCGTGTAGAGCTCAGATACATGGTAATTCCATGACTCCTTATGAAATTACATATCCTGTGTATTTGAAGAGCTTCTTTGAAGCCTTAGCTCCCAGAACAAGCTCATCCTGCTAGAAAGAAATATATCCCAACTATCTGCTAGGCTATGTGCCCACGCTGCGGATTTTGCGCGGATTTTGCCACGGATTTGCCGCGGATTTACCGCGGATTTTCCGAAAATTTGCAGCAGCGGCACTTCCAAGCCATTTCAATGGCATTTTGGAAATGCTGTGTCCATGCTGCGGATTTTTCCTCGGCGGATTTGCCGCGGATTTTGATCCGGAAAAATCTGCAGCATGTCAATTATTGGTGCGGATTTTGGTGCGGATTTTGGGTATAGAATGGGGGAAAAAAAAAATCCGCATCAAAATCCGTGGCAAATTCGCGGTAATCCGCGGTAAATTCGCGGCAAATCCGCGGCAAAAATAAGGTGCGGATTTGCCGCGAAAGTCGCGGATTTTCATGCAGAAAAATCCGCAGGTACATTCTACCATGGACACATAGCCCTAGAGGTGTGAGCATTTTTTTCCCTTTAAAGCTGGTTATGCAGAACCACATGCTGAGTCAATTGTCCTGTTCCCCCTTCACATTTTGAATAGGAGGTCTATAATCTCAGACCAGATAAGATACAGTTGCTGGGCATGACATTATATCTCCCATATTCGTCACAGACCAATTGGGGGAAAACTGTGGTTTTGCATTCCACACGCAGACAGCCATTTTTCCCTTTTCTTGCGCTGCTCTATTCTATTCTATTTCTATAGATAAAACATTTCCCAACATATGAGCCATAAGGGTGGACACAGAATCAGCCCGGATGAGGCTGAATCAGTGCCTGCACTACTCAAAACTATCATCAAAAACAAGAGGAATAGAGTATATGTGCAAATAGAAAATGTCTTTATTAAAGATCACACCAAAACAAAATATGACATCACAGTTAAAATCTACCAGATGAGATATAAGGGAATAAAGATGTATATCGGTATATGGTTCACAACCTTTTCTGCAAAACACTTGTTCCTCTATAATCCACACAAATGACAGAATTAAACCTATGTGTATCCAAAATTAGGATATAGAGATGTTAATTACTGGATCTGGAAAAGGAAAAGAAGAAAGGTCCTAATGGATAGTCATGACCCATAAAAAATGTTTAAGTGCAAGTGCACAAGGCTGGGCCAGAAATCTAGGCCATCATGAGATGCCCAGGCACAGATGGGGGGAAATCATGGTGATCATTGAGAGATGGACCACTGCAGGAAATATTGCATACAAATTAGTCCACATAAAAAAGGTATATCAATTTCAGAAGGATAGGTAATTGTATAATAGACTTAGGGGTACTTTGCACGCTGCGACATCGCAAGCCGATGCTGCGATGCCGAGCACGATAGTTCCCGCCCCCGTCGCAGCTGCGATATCCTTGTGATAGCTGCCGTAGCGAACATTATCGCTACGGCAGCTTCACACGCACTCACCTGCCCTGCGACGTCGCTCTGGCCAGCGATCCGCCTCCTTATTAAGGGGGCGGGTCGTGCGGCGTCACTGCGACGTCACACGGCAGGCGGCCAATAGGAGCGGAGGGGCGGAGATGAGCAGGATGTAAACATCCCGCCCACCTCCTTCCTTCCGCATATCCTACGGGAGCCGCGGTGAGGAGATGTTCCTCGCTCCTGTGACTTCACACACAGCGATGTGTGCTGCTGCAGGAGCGAGGAACAACATCGGACCGTCGCGTCTGCGTAATTATGGATTACGCCAACGCTACACCGATGATACGATTACGACGCTTTTGCGCTCGTTAATCGTATCATCTAGGAATTACACACTACGATGTCGCATGCGATGCCGGATGTGCGTCACTTTCAATTTGACCCCACCGATATCGCAGCTGCGATGTCGTAGTGTGCAAAGTGCCCTTTAGGCTGCTATCACACCTCCGGTTTTTGCTATGCGGTACAATCCAGGAAAACAATTTGCAGGAAAAACGCAACCGTTTTTTTTGCTGCCGGTTGCGTTTTTCCTGCATAGACTTTAATTAGTGCCGCATTGTGCCACATGGCCTTGCGTTCCGTCCGGTTTTTGCTGCATGCGGCAGATTTAGCCGATGCGGCGGCCGGATGGAACGTTGCCTGGCACGTTTTTTTGTGCAGCAAAAAAAAACCGCATCGCGCCGCATCCGTCCGATGCGGCGCTTTTCCCAATGCATCCCTATGGATGCCGGATGCGGCGCGATGCGGCAAAAACCGCATCCGGACGCCGCATGCGGTTTTTGCCACTGCGCATGCTCAGTAGCATGCCGCAAGCGTCAAAAACCGGACGGGCCGCATGTAAAAATCATTCAACCGATTGAGGGCAGGATTACAGGTCCTGTCCCAACTAAAGTCCCAAAAGCAGATAACCACCCACGGATAGGGATAGTGCAAATGTCGCGGGCGGAGGGGACGCGCTCGCCACGTTCGGGTCCGGGGCTTCTGCTGCTGCTGCTCGGTGGCTCG